>NC_037674.1:15976378-16016596 GCF_003255815.1 Theropithecus gelada
GTTTCACCGTGTTAGCCAGGATGGTCTCGATCTCCTGACCTCGTGATCCGCCCGTCTCGGCCTCCCAAAGTGCTGGGATTACAGGCTTGAGCCACCGCGCCCGGCCTATTTTTTTTTTTTTTAAGCTATCTCCTACAAGAAGGTGGCACAATCTTGGCTCACTGCAGCCTCAACCTTCTGGGCTCAAGCAATCCTCCCACCTCAGCCTCCTGAGTGGCTGGGACTACAGGTGCATGCCACCATACCTAGCTAATTTTGTTCATTTTTTTGTAGACACAAGATCTCACTATGTTGCCCAGGCTCATCTTGAACTCCTGGGCTCAAGGGATCCTTCTGCTTCGGCTTCCCAAAGTGTTGAGATTATAAGTGTGAGCCACCAAGCCCAGTCTAGAATGTAACATAGATTAGCCATCATGGACTTATGCCTTTCCTAGACTTTTAAAATTTAGGATAAGAATGACCTATTCAATATAGTAATTAAATTTTCGTCATGTTTACATTTGGTGCTGTCAGTGTTTTTAATTTTTTAGTCATTCTAGTGGGTGTATAATTAAACTTGAATTTTTAATTTGTCCCATAACACTAAAAAGTAAATTACTCACAGACTTTAGAATTTTTTTTTTTCTTTTCCTAATAGATTGGGTCTTACTTTGTTGCCGAAGTTGGAGTGCAGTGATGTGATCCTAGCTCATGACAGCTCAAACTCCTGGACTCAAGCAGTCCTCCCACATCAGCCTTCCTAGTAGCTGGGACTATAGGCATGCACCACTGTGCCTGATTTTTAAATTTTTTTGTAGAGACAGGATCTTACTTTGTTACTCCTGGCTTCAGGCAGTCCTCCTGCCTCAGCCTTCCAAAGTGCTTGGATTCCAGGTGTGAGCCACTGTGCCCAGCCTGGAATAATTTTTTTTTTTTGAGACAGAGTCTCACTCTGTTGCTCAGGCTGGAATGCAGTGGCACAATCTCAGGTCACTGCAAGCTCCGCCTCCCGGGTTCACACCATTCTCCTGTCTCAGCCTCCCGAGTAGCTGGGATTACAGGCGCACGCCACCACACCTGGCTAATTTTGTTTTTTGTATTTTTTAATAGAGACAGGGTTTCACCGTGTTAGCCAGGATGGTCTCGATCTCCTGACCTCGTGATCTGCCTGCCTTGGCCTCCCAAGAATAATTTTTAATGACAAATTATATGCAACATACTACACCATTGATTCAAACAAACCAATGTGTTATGAAACCGTCACTGAGGATTTTTTATATAGTACATGTTGTAAAATGCCTTTTTAAAAGTTTGCTTTTGTTCTGATCTCTTATATTTTGCTTTCATTATAGTTTTCAATTATAGAACATAACCATGAAAGGAAACATGCAAACGACCAGACAGTCATCTTTTCAGATGAAAACCAGATGGACCTGACATCAAGTCATACTGTAATGATTACCAAAGGCCTTTTAGATAATCCCAAAAGTGAAAAGTCCACGAAGATAGATACCACATCATTTCTAGCTAATTTAAAGCTTCACACTGAGGACTCAAGAATGAAAAAAGAAGTAAATTTTTCCATGGATCAGAGCACTTCTTCAGAAAATAAAATAAATTTCAATGATTTCATAAAGAGATTGAAAACAGGAAAATGTAATGCTTTTCCTAATGGGCCTGATAAAGAAAATTTTGAGATACCTGTTTATTCCAATGAATCAAATAGTGCCTCTTCTATACATCAAATGCATATATCTCTTAATAAAGATGAGAATAACAGTAATGTTACTAGAATCTTTAGAGAAAAAGATGATGGGATGAATTTCACCCAGTGTCATACAGCCAATATTCAGACATTGATTCCCACATCCAGTGAGACCAACTCACGGGAATCTAAAGGTAATGATATTACAATTTATGGCAATGACTTTATGGACTTGACATTTAACCACACTATACAGATTTTACCTGCAACAAATAATTTTTCTGAAATAGAAAATCAAACTCAGAATGCCATGGATGTAACAATAGGTTATGGAACTAAAGCTTCAGGAAGTAAAATAAATTTTAAGAGTAAACAAAATGCTGCTTTTCAAGACCCTTCCATAAACCCTGCAGACAAAATACATATTACCAGAAGTCATATGGGGGCAGAAACTCACATAGTCTCACAGACTTGTAATCAAGATGCCAGAATATTAGCCATGACCCCAGAATCTGTATGTTCTAATCCATGTATTCAAGGTTGTAAGACAGTTTTCTATTCTAGTTGTAATGATGCCATGGAAATGACCAAATGTCTCTCAAATATGAGAGAGGAGAAAAATTTGCTAAAGCATGACAGTAATTATTCTAAAATGTATTGCAATCCAGATGCTATGTCTTGTCTCACAGAGAAAACTATTTATTCCGGAGAGGAGAACATGGACATTACCAAGAGTCATACAGTTGCAATAGATAATCAGATTTTTAAACAAGATCAATCAAATGTGCAAATAGCAGCTGTACCAACACCTGAAAAAGAAATGATGCTCCAAAATCATATGACCACATCAGAAGATGGGAAAATGAATGTAAATTGTAACTCACTTCCTCATATATCTAAGGAAAGAATACAGCAGAGCCTGTCAAATCCTTTATCTATTTCATTGACTGATAGAAAGACTGAACTCTTAGCAGGTGAAGATATGGATTTGACTGAAAGTCACACAAGTAACTTAGGAAGTCAAGTTCCTCTTGCAACTTACAATCTAGCACCGGAGAATACCAGTGAATCTCACTCTCACAACAAAAGCTCTTCAGATGAATGTGAAGAAATGACCAAAAGTCATAATGAACCATTTCAACGGCCAGACATGATAACCAAAAACAGCTTAACCGATACCTGGAACAAAGACAAAGATCGGGTTTTGAAGGTTTTGCCCTACCTTGATAAAGATTCTCCTCAGTCAGCTGATTGTAATCAGGAGATAGCAACAAGCCATAATGTAGTCTATTGTGGTGGAGTTCTTGATAAACAAGTAGCTAATAGAAATACAGTTTCATGTGAACAATCTTTGTTTTCTACCACAAAGCCATTATTTTCATCAGGACAATCCTCTATGAAAAATCATGATACTACTATAAGTAGTCATACAGTGAAATCTGTACTAGGCCACAATTCTAAACTGGCTGGGCCACTGAGGAAAAGTTTAAGCAATCCCACACCTGACTGTTGCCATGACAAGATGATTATATGTTCAGAGGAAGAGCAAAATATGGATCTAACAAAGAGCCACATCGTTGTCATTGGATTTGGTCCTTCTGAACTACAAGAACTTGGTAAAACTAATTTAGAACACACTACTAGCCAGCTAACAACAACGAGCAGGCAGATAGCTGTGAAAGTTGAAAAATGTGGTAAAAGTCCCACAGAAAAAAGTGGAGTACTTAAATCTAACTGTATTATGGATGTGTTAGAGGACGAAAGTATACAGAAACCTAAATTTCCAAAGGAAAAGCAAAATGTCAGAATTTGGGGAAGGAAAAGTGTTGGCGGACCAAAAATTGATAAGACTATTATATTTTCAGAAGATGTTAAGAATGATATGGATATCACTAAGAGTTATACAGTAGAAATAAACCATAGACCTTTATTAGAGAAACACGATTGTCATTTGGTGCCATTGGCAGGAACTTCTGAAACTATTTTATATACATGTGGGCAGGATGACATGGAGATCACTAGAAGTCACACAACTGCCTTAGAATGTAAAACTGTCTCACCAGATGAAATAACTACTAGGCCTATGGACAAAACTGTAGTGTTTGTAGATAATCATGATGAACTAGAAATGACAAAGTCCCATACTGTTTTCATTGATTACCAAGAAAAGGAAAGAACAGACCGAGCTAACTTTGAACTATCCCAAAGGAAAAGCCTAGGAACACCAAAAGTGATATGTACTCCTACTGAGGAGAGTGTTTTCTTTCCAGAAAATGGTGAAAGTGACCGTCTAGTAGCAAATGACAGCCAGCTAACACCTCTGGAGGAATGGTCTAATAATAGGGGCCCTGTAGAGGTAGCTGATAACACGGAATTGTCTAAATCAGCCACTTGGAAAAACATCAAAGCTGTACAAAATTCTGGATTTCTCAATGAACCTCTATCAGGCAAAAGTCAGAGAAGAAAAAGCCTTAAGCTAAAAAATGACAAGACCATTGTGTTTTCAGAGAATGATAAAAATGATATGGATATTACCCAGAGTTGTATGGTGGCAATAGGTAACAAAAGTGCCCTGGAGAATAAAGAGGACTTCCATTTGGTGCCTTTTGCAGGGGCTTCTAAAACTATTTTGTATTCATGTGGGCAGGACGACATGGAGGTCACTAGGAGTCACACAACTGCCTTAGAATGTAAAACTGTCCCGTCAAATGAAATAGCTATTAGGCCCTTGGACAAAACTGTGTTATTCACAGATAATTACAATGATCTGGAAGTCACCAATTCTGATACTGTTTTCATTGACTGTCAAGCCGCAGAGAAAATACTTGAAGAGAACCCTAAATTTGGAATAGCAAAAGGAAAAAACTTGGGTGTTTCCTTTCCTAAAGATAATAGCTGTGTTCAAGAAATTGCTGAAAAACAAGCACTGGCTGTAGGAAACAAAATTGTTCACAGTGAGCAAAAGCAACAACTCTTTGCTTCTACTAATAAAACTACTAATGAAATTGTCAAATTCCATAATGCTGCTATGGATGAAAAGGTCATAGGGAAAGTTGTAGAACAGGCCTGTACATTGGAAAAAGCCCAAATTGAAAGCTGTCGGTTAAATAATAGAGATAGAAGAAATGTGGGCTTTACAAGCAGTCATGCAACTGCTATTTGTGGATCCAGTGATAATTATTCCTGTTTACCAAATGTTACTTCCTATACTGATATTTTGGAGGGTAGTGCCATGCCCTTATGTGATAAAGATGAGGAAAAAGCCAATAATTGCCCAGTGCAAAATGACCGTGCTTATGCAAATGATTTTGCCAGTGAATATTACTTGGAATCTGAGGGCCAGCATCTCTCTGCTCCTTGTCCTTTGTTAAAGAAGGAAGAAGTTATTCAAACCAGTAACAAAGGACAGTTAGACTGTGTCATAACACTGCACAACGATCAAGATCTGATTAAGGAGCCACGAAATCTATTGGCTAATCAAACTTTAGTATATAGTCAAGATCTGGGGGAGATGACTAAACTTAATTCAAAGCGAATATCTTTTAAGCTTCAAAAGGATCAAATGAAAGTCTTTGTTGATGATATTCGTGTTATTTCTCAGCCTCATTTCTCAACTGACCAACCTCCATTACCTAAAAAAGGACAGAGTAGTATCAATAAAGATGAAGTGATACTGTCTAAAGCTGAAAATAAGAGTTTAAATATTATAGGAAATTCCTCTGCACCCATATGTGAAAAGCCCAAAATGCTCAATAATGAGAAGTGGTTTGCTGCAGCCTGTAAAAAAGAACTGAAGGAAAATATTCAAACAACTAACTATAATACAGCTCTGGATTTCCACAGTAACTCAGACTTAACTAAGCAAGTCATACAAACTCATGTCAATGCTGAAGAAACACCAGATCCTGTAATTACATCTAATGTTCCATGTTTTCATAGTATCAAACCAAATCTGAATAATTTGAATGGAAAAACTGAAGAGTTCTTAGCTTTTCAAACTGTTCATATACCACCCCTTCCAAAGCAATTACTTGAATTAGGAAATAAGGCACACAATGATATGAGTATAGTGCAAGCTACAGAAATACGTAATATTAACATAATCTCCAGCAATGCTAAAGATAGTAGAGATGAAGAAAATAAAAAGTCTCATAATGGAGCTGAAACCACCTGTCTACCATCAAAGACAATTTTTAAAGATAAAGTAAGGAGATGTTCTTTGGGAATCTTTCTGCCTAGATTGCCAAACAAGAGAAATTGTAGTGTCACTGGTATTGATGACCTGGAACAGATTCCAGCAGACACAACTGATTTAAATCACTTAGAAATTCAGCCAGTCTCCAGCAAAGATTCAGGCATTGGATCTGTTGCAGCTAAAGTGAACCTAAGTCCTTCTCAATATATAAATGAGGAAAATCTTCCTATATATCCTGATGAGATCAATTCTTCAGACTCTATTAACATAGAAACTGAGGAAAAGGCTTTGATTGAGACATACCAAAAAGATATTTCACCATATGAAAATAAAATGGAAAAAACTTGCAATAGCCAAAAAAGAATGTGGGTACAAGAAGAAGAAGATATTCATAAGGAGAAAAAAATCAGAAAAAATGAGATTAACTTTAGTGATACTACACAAGATCGGGAGGTGAGCTCTGTCCTGAACCAAGGAATGTTCTTGAGTTTGGGGTTTTGTTTTGTTTTTTTAAATTGTGGGTATTCTTGAATTTTAATCTTAGTCTTGGGCAAGCAGAAAATGATTATTTCCACTTACAGGGCTGGAGAAGTATTATGTAGAACCTTCAGGAATTAATTGACTAACAGCTAGACTTCAAAGCAATTTAAAGTGACAAATAGTCACAAAAAAATTAAATGGAAAATTGTTCAAAAAGTAGCCAGAGTTATGATTGTATAATTTCAAAAGGTAAATATTGTCACCTCTAGTGATTTGTCAATTTGGCTTTATATAAGAATCTCTAGGGAGGGTATAAATAGCTTGAAAAGTCATCTTCAGTGGAGTTATATTTGGGGAGTAAAAAGCCTTTCTATTTTGCCAGCTGCATGAAGTAAAGCTTGACTGAATTTTCTTGGCTGATAAGGATATGTAGAAGTTGAAAGTCCATTTTCCTTATTTTTTAATTTAATTTTGATTTTGATTTTGATTTTATTTTTGCGACGGAGTCTTGCTCTGTTGCCCAGGCTGGAGTGCAGTGGTGCGATCTCTGCTCACTGCAGCCTCCGCTTTCTGGGTTCAAGTGATTCTCCTGCCTCAGCCTTCCAACTAGCTGGGATTGCAGGCGCCTGGCACCACATCCAGCTAATTTCTTTTTTTTTTTTTTTTTTGTATTTTTAGTAGAGATGGGATTTCCTCATGTTGGCCAGGCTGATTTCGAACTCCTCACCTCAAGTGATCTGCCTGCCTCAGCCTCCCAAAGTGCTGGGATTACAAGTGTGAACCATTGCACCCAGACTTAGAGAGTCTATTTCTTTAGTGAGTAGGAGAATGCCTAGGTCATTTTGTATTAATTGAAAGACGACACATTTTTTTAAGTCAAGTACTATTTGGATAACTTGGGGAGAACAAAATCTGTCACTTAGACCAAATTTTGTAGGCGGAGAAATAAAGATTAGGAAGTATCAGAGTTTCATAGAAAACAAAGCTTCAACTCTGTTAAAAAGATAAGCATAGGAGGTGATTTCAGTGGCTCTGTAAGATAATGTCATGCGATGGCTAGTCATGAAATTATGAGAAAGTAGCAATGTAAAATATAACAGTAGCTTTTATGAAAATTAACATTCTATTTTCTTTTTTTGAGATGGACTTTGCTTTTGTCACCCAGGCTGGAGTGCAATAGTATAGTCTTGGCTTGCTACAACCTCTGCCTTCTGGGTTCAAGGATTTTCCTGCCTCAGCCTCCTGAATAGCTGGGATTACAGGCACCTACCATCATGCCTGGCTATTTTTTGTGTTTTCAGTAGAGACAGGATTTCGCCATGTTGGCCAGTCTGGTCTTGAACTCCTAACCTCAGGTGATCCACCCACCTTGGCCTGCCAAAGTCCTGATATTACAGGAGTGAGCCACCGCGCCCGGACTGCATTCTATTTTCGATAAATATATAATCTGCTATGTCTTAGGCACTGTTTTTTTTTTTTTTCCTTTTTTTTTTCTTTTTCTTTTTTTTTTTTTTTTGAGATGGAGTCTTGCTCTGTCACCCAGGCTGGAGTGCAGTGGCATGATCTCGGCTCACTGCAACCTTGGCCTCCTGGGTCCAAGCGATTCTCCTGCCTCAGCCTCCCAAGTAGCTGGGATTACAGGCGTGCACCAACACGCCTAGCTAATTTTGTACTTTTAGTAGAGATGGGGTTTCACCATGTTGATCAGGCTGGTCTCAAACTCCTGACTGCAAGTGATCCACCTACCTCGGCCTCCCAAAGTGCTGGGATTACAGGCGTGAGCCACCGCGCCCAGCCAGGCACTGTTTTATGTGCTGGGAATGCAGACAAAAATCTGCTCTCATGGAGCTTACATAATAGTATTTATTCATTTATTTATTTTTGAGACAAGGCCTTGCTCTGTCGCCCAGGCTGGATTGCAGTGGAGTGAACTCAGCCCACTGCATCCTCCATCTCCCTGGTTGAAGTGATTCTCATGTCTCAGCCTCCCAAGTAGCTGGGAGTACGGGTGCACACCACAACACCCTGCTAATTTTTGTGTTTTTAGTAGAGATGAAGTTTCACCACGTTGGCCAAGCTGGTCTCAGTAGAGATGAAGTTTCACCACATTGGCCAGCCTGGTCTCAAACTCCTGGCCTCAAGTGACCTACCTACCTCGACCTCCCAGAGTGCGGGGATTACAGGCATGAACCACCGCAGCCCATAATGGCGTTTATTTATTTATTATTATTTTTGTTGTGTTTTGAGATCGAGTCTTGCTCTGTTGCCCAGGCTGGAGTGCAGTGGTGTGATTTTAGCTCACCGCAAGCTCTGCCTCCCAGGTTCAAGTGACTCTCCTCCCTCAGCCTCCTCAGTAGCTGGGATTACAGGCATGTGCCACCACACCCGGCTAATTTTTGTGTTTTCAGTAGAGATGGGGTTTCACAATGTTGGCCAGGCTGGTCTTAAACTCCTGACCTCAAGTGATCTGCCTTCCTTAGCCTCCCAAAATGCTGGGGTTACAGGCGTGAGCCACTGTGCCCAGCCCCCTTAATAGCATTTAGATAAAATAATATATTGTTTTCAGCCGGCACGGTAGCTCATGCCTGTAATCCCAGCACTTTGGGTGGCCAAGGCAGGTGGATCACAAGGTCAGGAGATCGAGACCATCCTGGCTAACACGATGAAACCCCGTCTCTACTAAAAATACAAAAAATTAGCCATACGTGGTGGCGGGCGCCTGTAGTCCCAGCTACTCGGGAGGCTGAGGCAGGAGAATGGCATGATCCCAGGAGGTGGAGCTTGCAGTGAGCCAAGATTGCGCCAGTGCACTCCAGCCTGGGTGACAGAGTGAGACTCTTCCTCAAAAAAAAAAAAAAAAAAAGAAAAAAGTTGTTTTCAAAAAGCATATAAGAAGGTAAATGAAGATGGCATTTAAAGCTGTGAAGTCAAATGGTTAAAATAGTAAAAGCAGGACCACATAACTTACTCAGCTAAAGAAGTCTTGGTCAGCTGGAGAGGAAAGTAGAAAAGCCTGGAAATAAGTTTATCTGGACTCTAGCCAGGGCCACCACATTCAGCCAATATTCTAGTCTGGTTTTCTGCAGTGTGGTTGCCCTGCTATTGGTGGCTAGTAGTTGAATAATTGGATAGGTGAACATTCGGTAGCTCACGGGATCTGGTTTTAACTTAGATACATAATGAGAAATAATTTGCATACACAGTATAATCCATAGAGTTATATTCAATAAAATTACTTTTAACTCTAATTAGGCTTAAGATGCTTGTTACTTGTTCTAATTCTTTACTAAGATATTTCATATGAATTATAGATACATTGTATATTAGAAGTAGTATTTATGTTAGTGTTCATCGTAAGTGTACAGTATATGTTTTATTTTGATGATATTCCTTAATTGACAATTTCAGATTTTTGATCACCATACTGAAGAGGATATAGATAAAAGTGCTAACAGCGTATTGACAAAAAACCTGAGCAGGACCCCATCTAGTTGCAGCAGCTCTCTGGATTCAGTCAAGGCTGATGGGACCTGTCTGGACTTCAGCAGTAAGAGCTTCATGAAGGCTAAATAATAGCAGCCTTCTGCTTACTTGACTAATAATAAGTAGTTTTCAGTTCAGGAAATATTTGAATGTTGTATATGCCTTTCTGGGATTATAAAAAGTTGATCAGTAAAATAATATTTAGTTTATTTTTATTTCTTAGTTATTGTAATGCACTGAGAAGTGACATACTACAGAGAAATAGAGTGATTTCCTTCATGGGCTTATAATTAGTGGAGAAACCCTGGAGCCTTAAAGCTATAATATACTTTGCTGTGCTACATTACTGTCTTCCCAGAAAGATCCCAGTGGGTGGCTTCAGGATCAGAAACAATCTGAATGATAACCACAGTTAAGTTTACAGTTCAGTTTTGACTTGTTCATCACCAGAATTTGCTTTACTTCTAGCTTACCGCAGTAGTCAAATGGAATCACAGTTTCTCAGAGATACTATTTGTGAAGAGAGCTTGAGGGAGGTATGTTAAAATTATTTTTCTTTTTTTTAATTTATAAAGAAAAGAAGTTTAAACATCTCATTTCTAATACATGTAATATTCTTGGTTTTTTTTTTTGAGACGGAGTCTCGCTCTGGCGCCCAGGCTGGAGTGCAGTGGCCGGATCTCAGCTCACTGCAAGCTCCGCCTCCCGGGTTCATGCCATTCTCCTGCCTCAGCCTCCCGAGTAGCTGGGACTACAGGCGCCCGCCACCTCGCCTGGCTAGTTTATTTTTGTATTTTTTAGTAGAGACGGGGTTTCACCGTGTAAGCCAGGATGGTCTCGATCTCCCGACCTCGTGATCCGCCCGTCTCGGCCTCCCAAAGTGCTGGGATTACAGGCTTGAGCCACCGCGCCCGGCCTATTCTTGGTTTTAAATTTTGTTTTAATTACGAAATATTTCAAATATACAGAAGACTACTTTTCTTAGTTAAAGATCCAACATAGCAATTAATTAAATGGAGTAGAAGTCACGATGAAAAGGTAATTTGTTTTGGCTGGGCATGGTGGTGCATGCCTGTAATCCCAGCAACATGGGAGCCTGAGGCAAGAGAGTCACTTGAGCCCAGGAGTTCAAGGCTGCAGTGAGCCATGATCACACAACTGTACCCCAGGCTGAGTGACAGAGCAAGACCTTGTCTCAAAAAAAGAGAAAAAAAGATGTATGTTTTGGGTTTTGGGATTTTAAAAACTCTATTGTTTTTCAATAACCTTAAGAAATAATCTTAGATAAAATCTGCTCATGTATAGCCTGCATATATCTGGATAATATTTCCATAAATGTATACAATATACTTTAAGCTTTTAGAAACAAATGAGGCGGTTATATCAAAGTGAGATCACATCGAATGGTCGTGTGAACTTTTTTTTTTCTTTTCTCAGAAACTCCAAGATGGGAGAATAACAATAAGGGAGTTCTTTATACTTCTCCAGGTCCACATCTTGATACAGAAACCCCGACAGAGCAATCTCCCAGGCAATGTAAGTGCAGTTTCTTGGCAAATTGGTTATCTCAGTTAAAATATGTTGCACTTTTTACAAACTGCATCAAAGCAAACATTTATTTAAAAGCACAAAAAAAATGGAAGAGAGCAAATTTTCCTATAGAGAGTTTGCTTTTTTATTTATTTATTTTTTTTTTGAGATGGAGTCTCGCTCTGTTGCCCAGGCTGGAGTGCAGCGGCATGATCTTGGCTCACTGCACCCTCTGCCTCCTGGGTTCAAGTGATTCTCTTGCCTCAGCCTCCTGAGTAGCTGAGACTACAGGCACGTGCCACCACGCCCAGCTAATTTTTGTATTTTTGTAGAGACAGGGTTTCATTGTATTGGCCAGCCTGGGCTTGAACTCCTGACCTCGTGATCCGCCCGCCTCAGCCTCCCAAAGTGCTGGGATTACAAGTGTGAGCCACCATGCCCGGCCAAGAGTTTTCTTATAGTAGAGAGATTTGTTATTAGCATAAACAAAAAACAAAAATTTTCACATGAATTTTTTTATCATGGATTTTGATAAGATAAAATTTGAATTTTCCCTTCATTCCTTGCCATCTATTTTTTTGATACATTTTCCTGATGACAAAACTAAATGTGCTTTTTCCTCCATTATAAAAATCTAAGGGTAGCAGAGGTTTTTAATGAACAGTTTTCAAAATCGAAAATACGTAAACTGGATAAAAATCATAAATATTTGAATAATACAATCAATAAACTCAATTTAAAAGATTAATAGAAAAACTTATATTCCTTACATAGGAATATTTTTTCTCTTTTTTTTTTTTTTTTTTGAGACAGAGTCTCACTGTGTCACCCAGGCTGGAGTGCAGTGGCGCGATCTCGGCTCACTGCAAGCTCCGCCTCCCGGGTTTACGCCATTCTCCTGCCTCAGCCTCCGAGTAGCTGGGACTACAGGCGCCCGCCACCACGCCCGGCTAGTTTTTTGTATTTTTAGTAGAGACGGGGTTTCACCATGTTAGCCAGGATGGTCTCGATATCCTGACCTCGTGATCCACCCGCCTCGGCCTCCCAAAGTGCTGGGATTACAGGCTTGAGCCACCGCGCCCGGCCTTTTTCTCTTAAGTCTATCAAACATTTCCAAAAGTTAGTTATACTCTTGGCCACAAAGAAAACATTAATAAATTTTGGCCGGGCGCGGTGGCTCAAGCCTGTAATCCCAGCACTTTGGGAGGCCGAGACGGGCGGATCACGAGGTCAGGAGATCGAGACCATCCTGGCTAACACGGTGAAATCCCGTCTCCACTAAAAAATACAAAAAACTAGCCGGGCGAGGTGGTGGGCGCCTGTAGTCCCAGCTACTCGGGAGGCTGAGGCAGGAGAATGGTGTAAACCCGGGAGGCGGAGCTTGCAGTGAGCTGAGATCCGGCCACTGCACTCCAGCCTGGAGGACAGAGCGAGACTCCGTCTCAAAAAAAAAAAAAATTTTTTTTAAATGGAGGTTTTATAGAGACTACATCATCTAATCTTGATCCAATACAATTTAGAACTAATAAAAGAACCAAAACATTCTGAGATTCTTAGAAATTAAGAAACACAGTATCTTGTAGACAAAGTGTCCCCAACCCCTGGGGTTAGGAACTGGGCCATACAGCAGGAGGTGAATGGTGGTGGAGCGAACAAAGCTTCATCTGTATTTACAGCCACTTCCCATTGTTTGCATTACCAACTGAGCTCTGCCTCCTTTCAGATCAGCAGTGGCATTAGATTCTCATAGAAGTGCGAACCCTATTGTGAACTGCACACATGAAGGATCTAGGTTGCGCACCCCTTATGAGAATCTAATGCATGATTATCTGTCAGTGCCTCCTATCACTCCCAGATGGGACCGGTTGCAAGAAAATAATCTTAGGGCTCCCACAGATTCTATATTACGATGAGTTATATAATTATTTCATTATATATTACAATGTAGTAATAATAGAAATAAAGTTTAGACTAGGCATGGTGGCTCACACCTGTAATCCCAGCACTTTGGGAGGCCCAGCCAGACAGATCACCCGAGCTTAGGAGTTCAAGACCAGTCTGACCAACATGGCTAAACCCGTCTCTAAAATAATACAAAAATTAGCTGGGCATGGTGGCACACACCTGTAGTCCCAGCTACTCGGGAGGTTGAGGTGGGAGGATGGCTTGAGCCCAGGAAGTAGAGGTTGCATTGAGCCAGTATTGCACCACTGCACTCCAGCTTAGGCAACAGAGCCGGATCCTGTCTCAAAAAAAAAGAAAGTTCAGAATAAATGTAGTGTGCCTGAATCATCCTGAGGCTATCCCCTCATCCTGGTCCTTGGAGAAATTGTCTTCCATGAAACTGGTCCCTGGTGCCAAAAAGGTTGGGAACTGCTGTTGTAGACAACATAGTTGGGTAAAAAAACAGGAAACACTTCTAGATAATTCCTAGATCAAATAAGTTGAAACTATTTCTTAGTAAAGGAGAATATTTAATGGCTGATCTGTGGGACATATAGCAAAAGCTATACTTAGCAGGAATTAAAAGCCTTAGATATCTTTGTTGTCATGGAGTCTAAAACTAAAGAAATTTTTATTTATTTATTTACTTTTAGAGACGAGATCTTGCTATGTTGCCCAGGCTGTTCTTGAGCTCCTGGGCTTAAGCAGTCTACCCACCTTGGCCTCCTAAAGTGCTATAATTACAGGCATGAGCCACCATGCCCAGCCAGGATATTTTTTTTTGTTTGCTTTTTTTTTTTTTTTTGAGACGGAGTCTCGCTCTGTCGCCCAGGCGGGAGTGCAGTGGCCGAATCTCAGCTCACTGCAAGCTCCGCCTCCCGGGTTTACGCCATTCTCCTGCCTCAGCCTCCTGAGTAGCTGGGACTACAGGCACCTGCCACCTCGCCCAGGTGGTTTTTTTGTACTTTTTTAGTAGAGACAGGATTTCACCGTGTTAGCCAGGATGGTCTCGATCTCCTGACCTCGTGATCCGCCCGTCTCAGCCTCCCAAAGTTCTGGGATTACAGGCTTGAGCCACCGCGCCCGGCCTACTTTCCCTTTATAAGAAAAGTAGAAGGAGTATCAGGGGACCAAGACCAAACAGAGGAGAGCAGAGGGGAAAGATAGGAACAGAGAGGATGCTGGCAGGGTGAAGGAGGGAGAGGATGCTTTACGAATTGATCCTTGACAAATTGATGTTATGAATCTTCCCCTTTCCTCCCAGGTCTTGCTGAAGTCAGGAGGGGCAATGTAAGAAAATACATCTGGGAACAAATCTATCAAAATGGGAAGAGAGTTCAGGGTACTTCAGGAAAGAGGTTGAAAATCCCAAAATAGGAAAAGGCCAAAGAGATGGATTATATATGGAACATGGAAAATGAGGTTCATGGCTATGGGAATCTGTTTCAGGATTTGAATGACTGTGGCTCTTTTAGGGTAGAGGAATTTGGGAATTTTTTTTTTTTTGAGATGAAATTTCGCTCTTCTTGACCAGGCTGGAGTGCGGTGGCACGATCTCGGCTCACTGCAACCTCCGCTTCCCGGGTTCAAGCGATTCTCCTGCCTCAGCCTCGCAAGTAGCTAGGATTACAGGCATGTACTACCATGCCTGGCTAATTTTGTATATTTAGTAGAGGTGGGGTTTCCACATATTGATCAGGCTGGTCTCAAACTCCCAACCTCAGATGATCTGCCCACCTTGGCCTCCCAAAGTGCTGAGATTATAGGCGTGAGCCACCGCACCCACCTGGGGAATGTATTCTTGAGGCAGGGGGAGAGATGTGTACCAGCCCTCATAGACATGTACACAGCTCCCATGTATACGTACTGTGGCAGGAACTCAGTTGGCAGCATGAGCAGAAGATGCTATTGTAGAGGCCCATGACCCCCTGCATGGTCATGTAGTGACTCAGGCCAAAGCACTATAACTCACATCTTCTATAAGGTTGAGGAACTCTTGTGTTTCTTTGGTTTCTTTTTTTTGAGTCGGAGTCTCACTCTGTCGCCCAGGCTGGAGTGCCGTGGCGTGATCTCGGCTCACTGCAACCTCCACTTCCCAGGTTCAAGTGATTCTTCCTGCCTCAGCCTCCCCAGTAGCTGGGGTTACAGGTGCCCACCACCATGCCTGGCTAATTTTTCTATTTTTAGTAGACATGGGATTTCGCCATGTTGGCCAGGCTGGTCTCGAACTGCTGACCTCAGGTGATCTGCCCACCTCGGCCTCCCAAAGTGCCAAAGTGCTGGGATTACAGGCGTGAGTTCCTGTCAGATCTCTGGAAACGTGGTCTTGTGCTTCACTTTATGTGTTATGAAAGTTTATGATGAAACCTCCTTTTTAAAAAAATTTTAGTATTATAGGAAATTTCAAACATATCAGAAAATAGAGAATAGTTTTATTAACCCCCTGTGTGTCTGTCACCCAACTTCAGAAATTATCACCTCTTGTCTTGGTGCTATGGCTTATACCTGTAATCCCAGTACTTTGGGAGGCCTAGGCAGGAGGATCACTTGAGGTCAGGAGTTCGAGACCAGCCTGGCCAACATGGTGAAACCCCTCTCTACCAAAAAAATTCTAAAATTAGCTGAAAGTGGTGGTGCATGCCTGTAGTCCCAGCTACTCGCAAGGCTGAAGTGGGAGAATCACTTGAACCAGGGAGATGGAGGCTACGGTGAGCTGAGATTGCGCCACTGCATTCCAGCCTGAGCAACAGAGTGAGACCTTGTCTCAAAATTATCAATTCTTGTTTTCTCTCTACCTAACCCTCCATTTCCCCTGCCCCAAATCCCAAGCATCATCAATCAATCTATAAGTATTTCAGTATGTATTCCCTACATATTGAATACATTTCCTTACATACTGAATACATTTCCCTACATACTGAATGCATTTCAGTATGTATTCCCTTTTCCCTCTTCCCTCTTTTCTTCTCTTCTTTTCTTTTTGGAGATGGAGTCTCGCTCTGTCACCCAGGCTGGAGTGCAGTGGCGTGATCTTGGCTCACTGTAACTTCTGCCTCCTGGGTTCAAGGTTCAGGCAATTCTCCTGCCTCAGTCTCCCGAGTAGCTGGGACTACAGGTGCATGCTGCCACGCCTGGCTACTTTTTTTGTATTTTTAGTAGAGACAGGGTTTCACTGTGTTGCCCAGGCTGGTCTCGCACTCCTGAGCTCAGACAATCTGCCTGCCTTGGCCTCCCAAAGTGTTGGGATTACAGGCGTGAGCCACCATGCCTGTCTGCCATTTCTTTTTTTTTTTCTTTTTTTTTTTTGAGACAGAGTTTTGCTCTTGTTGCCCAGGCTGGAGTGCAATGGCGCTATCTTGGTTCACTGCAACCTCCACCTCCCGGGTTCAAGCGCTTCTCCTGCCTCAGCTTCCCGAGTAGCTGGGATTACAGGATGTGCCACCACACCCGGCTCATTTTGTATTTTTAGTAGAGACAGGGTTTCTCTATTGTTAGTCAGACTGGTTATGAACTCCCAAACTCGGGTGATCCGCCCGCCCCAGCCTCCTAAAGAGCTGGGATTAAAGGCATGAGCCACTGTGCCCAGCCTTCCATTTCTTTTTTAACCAGTACATATAGTTTTGATCTTTATGTTTAAGTCTAGCCTTAAAAATCTTTTTTTTTTTTTTGGCTGGGTGCAGTGGCTCATGCTCATAATCCCAGCACTTTGGGAGACCAGAGCAAGAGGATCACTTGAGTCTAGGAGTTTGAGACCATCCTGGGCAACGCAGCAAAACCCTATACCTAAAAAAAAAAAAATTTGGCCGGGCACGATGGCTCATGTCTGTAATTCCAGCACTTTGGGAAGCCGAGGTGAGCAGATCACCTGAGGCCAGGGGTTCGAGACCAGCCTGGCCAACATGGTGAAACCCCATATCTACTAAAAATACAAAAGTAGCCAGGCATGGTGGCACACACCTGTAATCCCAGCTACTGTGGAGGCTGAGGCAGGAGAATCGCTTGAAGCCACAAGGTGGAGGTTACAATGAGCTGAAATCACTCCACTGCACTCCAGCCTGAGCAACAAGAGCAAAACTTAATCTCAAAAAAAAAAAAAAGGAAAAAAAATTTTGTTTTAATTAGCCAAGCGTGGTGGCTGGCATGCACCTGTAGTCCTAGCTTCTTGGCAGACTGAGGCTGGGGAATTGCTTGATCCCGGGAGGCTGAGGCTGCAGTGAGCCTTGATCGCACCATTACACTGCAGCCTAGGTGACAGCCAGACCCCATCTCAAAAAAAAAAAAAAGTCTAGTCACAGCTGGAGACAGTGGCTAACATCTGTCCTAGTGCTTTGGGAGGTCGAGGCAGGAGAATCACTTGAGGCCAGGAATTCGAAACAACGAATTGCTGGGCAACGTAGCAAGATCCCATCTCTACAAAAAATTTTAAAATTAGCCAGGCATGGTGACACACCTGTACTCCTAGCTACTGGAGAGGATGAGGCAGGAAGAGCGCTTGAGCCTCGGAGTTGGAGGTTCATTTGTGGGGTTTTGTTTGATTTTTGTAAATAAGGAGCTGACTTGATTTTTGTCTTTTCTTTCTTTCCTTTCTTTTCTTTTTTTTTTTTTTTTTTTTAAGACGGAATCTTGCTCTGTTGCCCAGGCTGGAGTGCAGTGGTGGAATCTTGGCTCACTGCAACCTGCACCTCCCGGGCTCAAGCAGTTCTCCTGCTTCAGCTTCCAGGGTATCTGGGACTATAGGCGTGTGCCACCACGCCCAACTAATTTTTGTATTTTTAGAAGAGACAGGGTTTCACCATTTGGCCAGGCTGGTCTCAAACTCCTGACCTCAAGTGATCTGCCTGCCGCCTCCCAAAGTGCTGGGATTACAGGTGTGATCCACCAAACCCGGCCCTGACTTGATTTTTTTCAATACTGCATCAAGGACATCAAAGCCATTGGATTAGTGCTATAAAAACATTTTTAAATAACCAAATTTTCCCTGCCTTATTTTATAATTGGAGGATATGCCAGAAAAGTTTGAGTTCAGCCTGGAATAGAGTAAGGATTATGGCTAGAGAATAGGAATAGTTACTAGGAAACTGGCTTAAAAAAAAAATTAAAAAGCGTTCCTGGTAAGTTTGAATTTTTAGGTAATATTTATTTTCTTAACACATAGCCATATTCAAACTACTGTCATTCCCATGTGAGTAAGAAAAAACACAATTCCAGTAAACATCTATGGGGAAAGGGACTTAGAAGTCAGAGACTTGAATTCAGATTCCAATTTTTTGCTTACTGGCATTATGAACTTGATGGAGTATTCAAATTTTTCTTTATAGAACGTTTTAAAATAGGCACTCTGAAATTTGAGTTAATTCTTATATATGGTTTTGTCTGCAAGATACCAGTTCTCAGGGACTGAATTGTTTTTTTTCCAGTTTACTATAAACACACCACCTACTCCAGAAGACCTGATGTTAAGTCAATATGTTTACCGACCCAAGATACAGATTTATAGAGAAGATTGTGAGGCTCGTCGCCAAAAGATTGAAGAGTATGAAAGCTTTAATTTTTATGTGTGTTTTTTTGAGGGGAGGGGAGGGATCAGTGAATAGTTTGTGTGGTAACGTTTTGATTAGAATAACACTGGCATGGGGTAAGTTGATGGCATTAATTGGCAGTGTGATGTGGGAGAAAGAGCTTTGGCCTTGTAGTCAGATTGAAGCTCAATCTTGGCTTCAGCACTAGCTGTGTAGCCTTGGGTAAGTCATTTAACCTTCATTTCCAAATCCATCAAGTGGGCTTAATAAAACCTACTCAGCCAATAGATATGAACAATAGAAATGGCGTATATAAATTGTTTTCATACCATTCTTAGGAAAAAGTAGGTCCTTAATAAGAATAAACAGTAATTATTAGATTATGATATCATAAGTTGATTGCTAGAGAACATCTTCAAAAGAAAATAACCCTTTAGAGATTTATGGAAGTTGAGTAACCCTAATATGGAAATTGGAAATCTGAAATGCTCCAAAATCCAAAACGTTTTAGCCACCAACATGATGCAAGTGGAATATTCCACACATAAATACTTAAGTACTTTACACAAACTTTGTTTCATGCACAAAATTGTTTAAAATATTGTATAAAATTACCTTCAAACTATGTGTACAAGGTATATATGAAACATAAATGAATTTTACGTTTAGGCTTGGGTTTCACCCGCAAGATTTCTCATATATCCGAATAGTCCAAAATCCAAAATACTTCTGGTCCCAAGCATTTCAGATAAGGGGTACTCAATCTGTATATAGTGCCTGAAATCAGATTGCCTTTGAGTGTATAATTTTACCACATTTACGCTTGTTTACGTATATGAAAGAACATGGTTTTACTTAGAAGATAGCTCATTGCTATGGTATACATAAATACTGCAGACTGATTTACAAATTAGATATATCTAGATTCCCTTAGGTAAATCAGACTTTAAAACTCAGAATAATGTTTATGTCATACTCATCTGGGACTATCCAACTAAATTTGAACCAATCTAACAGAAAAAAAATAATCTTTAAGAATTATCTGTGTTTTAGAAGTAGAAGAAAAAGAATATTAAAAAATTTTAAAAAGAATTACATAGTTTTAAAATCAGAAATGTAAGATATTTCAGATTTGCCTGATTCTGTTCATTTAACAGATATTTATTGAGCACCTATATCTGCCAGGTACTATACGATGCACTGGGGTTCGTCACTGAACAAAACTGGCAAATTTTATATCTTCATGTTGTTGGAAAGAGTTGGCTGGGTCAGGATTTCCCTGAGAATGTTTGTTTGTTTGTTTGTTTGTTTGTTTGTTTTAATTGAGACAAGAGTCTTGCGTTGTTGCCCAGGCTGGAGTGTAGTGGTGCCATCTCAGCTCACTGCAACTGCCTCATCCTGGATTCGAGCAATTCACCTGCCTCAGCCTCCCAGGTAGCTGGGATTACAGGTGCCTGCCAACAGGCCGGGCTAAGTTTTGTATTTTTAGTAGAGACGGGGTTTCACCATGTTGGCCAGGCTGGTCTTGAACTCCTGACCTCAAGTGATCCACCCACCTCAGCTTCCCAAAGTGCTGGGATTACAGGCATGAACCACCGCACCAGCTGAGAATGTTTATTTTGAATGAAAGAGGATCTTACACTCAATGAGCAGTCGGTTTAGGTGTGCTTTACTGTTTGATTTTGCATCTGTGTGCCTGCATATATCCTCTACAAGAGATCTTTTATCTCCATTAGAAATTTATTTTCTCCATTTATTAACAAAATACTAATATATATTGAGACTATAATAGCTTTGCTGCTTTTATAAATGCTATTCTAAAAATGTGAAATATAACTTTGAACTGAATTGGAAACTTTATTTATTTATTTATTTATTTTTTGAGACAGAGCCTCACTCTGTCACCCAGGCACGATCTTGGCTCACAGAAATCCACCTCCTGGGTTCATGCCATTCTCCTGCCTCAGCCTCCCGAGTAGCTGGGACTACAGGCGCCCGCCACCACACCCAGCTAATTTTTTATTTTTAGTAGAGGTGGGTTTTCACCATATTAGCCAGGATGATCTCTATCTCCTGACCCCGTGATCTGCCCGCCTCGGCCTCCTGAAGTCCTGGGATTACAGACGTGAGCTACCGCATCTGGCCAGGAACTTTTATTAAAATAACATACAAAAAAATTAGCTGGGTGTGGTAGCGCGCACTTGTATTCCCAGCTAACCGGGAGGCTGAGGCAAAGGCTGAAGCAAGAGAATTGCTTGAACCCAGAAGGCGGAGACTGCAGTGAGCCAAGATTGCGCCACTGCACTCCAGCCTGGCAGCCTGGCAACAGGGTGAGACTTCATCCCAAAAATAATAATAATAATAATAACAGTAGCTACAACTTTATAGCAGCGACCATTGACAGACCTTAGGATTCTTTATAAGCAAAATACTTCACATTGGAACAAGTTGGTATGTTGAGATGAGAATTCTATTAGTGACAGAAGTTTTTTTGATTTATGACATTCTTGAACTGTTATTCAAGTGAATAATCAGATTGAATAATCAAGCTTTTCTTGAATGAATTCCCCTCTTATTATGTAGAAAAAAACTAGGAAGAATTAAATTAAGCCTGACTGTAGATCTGGGCTGTTTTGTTCAAGCTGGCTTCTGAACCCTGTGCTAATTAACTTTTCTGTATTTTAGATTAAAGCTTTCTGCATTGAACCAAGATAAGCTGTTGGCTGATATAAATAAGAACCTGTGGGAAAAAATGAGACACTGCTCTGACGACGAGGTACTTTTGTCTCATTTTCTGAATGGGAATCAGTAAAGACATTCTGAACAATGTTTATTGTGAAATAAGTAACTGTTACTTGGTCATCAGTGATGAGTTATTTAACTTATTTTTTAGGTGTAATGTGGTACCAAGGTCTTATTTAATTACACACAATTGTTGATATGTAATCATTTCAAACCTGAGATGATCAATTTAATATATGAACTATATTTATATAGTTGAATATTTATATTTATATATATTGTATATTTATATATATTGAAGTTTATTTAGAGTTCCCTCCTTACTATTTGCCTTTCACTTAGATTTAGACGAAGAGAAGATTTACTTTAATTGATTAAATAGCAAGCGACCCATTTTATAAATGTGCCCTAATATATTAAAAAGTTTCCTTAACTAGGAGCCTGTCATTTTCTAATTCATAATATGAATAAGTGAATTAAAGGCAGGAATCAAAACTGAAATATTTTTTCTGGTCTTAGACAACAATTATATGGAATTAAATTTGCCAATGACAAATGTTGTGCCTTAGGATAGGCAAATCCATTTACCTCTTCTGACTCATTTGTTTTAGTACAATGTACTCTATAACTTTCCCTTCCAGCTGAAGGCCTTTGGAATTTACCTTAACAAAATAAAATCACGTTTTACCAAGATGACTAAAGTCTTCACTCACCAAGGAAAAGCGGCTCTGTATGGCAAGCTGGTGCAGTCAGCTCAGGTAATTTGAGACAGTTAATATCATAGAAAGAGATACTAAAATTACTTTATAGTGGTTATAGAATATGAAGAATCTTCCTTAGAAGACATGTGAATAAGACTTGGGCAAAAACTTACAATTAAGAGGTAAGGTTCAATTTGTCAAAAGTGGCAAATCCTGGCATCTTGAGTAATACTGGAATATAATTACTAATGTGGACCTATGTCTAATCTCAAATACTATTATCCATCATACATACTGAAATAAAATATATAGGATTCTGGTCTCCCATTGCTAAGGACTATATCATAGTATTATCTTCTTCATAGTCCTTAGTAAGCTGTATATGTGTGTACATGTGTGTAAAGCAGCATTTCCCAAAATGATTAGCTTTTTTAAAAGGCTCTGCATTAAAAAACTTTCCATTGGCAAATAAGTATGGGAAATGTTGCAAGCAATATGCCCTTTCAGAGAAATACAATTTTTTAAAGTCTAAGCATAAATGCTATAATTATTTTTGACCACTGTTTCCCATGTTTAGTTCATCATAGAAATGTTTTTAAGTAATAAATATTAATATATTGTATTCCATGGAACACTTACAGAAATGCTAAAATAAAGTACCAAATGGCCGGGCGCGGTGGCTCAAGCCTGTAATCCTAGCACTTTGGGAGGCCGAGACGGGCGGATCACGAGGTCAGGAGATCGAGACCATCCTGGCTAACACGGTGAAACCCCATCTCTACTAAAAAATACAAAAACCTAGCCGGGCGAGGTGGCGGGCGCCTGTAGTCCCAGCTACTCGGGAGGCTGAGGCAGGAGAATGGCGTAAACCCGGGAGGCGGAGCTTGCAGTGAACTGAGATCCGGCCACTGCACTCCAGCCTGGGCAACAGAGCGAGACTCCGTCTCCAAAAAAAAAATAAATAAATAAAAAAATAAAGTACCAAAATTAGTTTTATGTCAATATACTTTTTAAATTATTTCATTTTCTTTTAATAAAATATTTTATTAAATTTATAAAATAAACTTATTTTCCGGAGTTCTTTTGGCTAAAACTTATTTTAATAAAATTATCTTTTATTTTTTAAGTTCCAACTTAAAGCTTTGACCTTCATTTTAAGTTTTGCCTGTTTGTGGCCTAGGCGTGGTGGCTCACACCTGTAATCCCAGCACATTGGGAGGCCAAGGCAGGCAGATCACGAGGTCGGGAGATCGAGACCATCCTGGCTAACACGGTGAAACCCCATCTCTACAGAAAATACAAAAAATTAGCCGGGCGTGGTAGCGGGCGCCTGTAGTCCCAGCTACTCGGGAGGCTGAGGCAGGAGAATGGTGTGAACCCAGGAGGCGGAGCTTGCAGTGAGCCGTGATCGAGCCACCGTACTCCAGCCTGGGCAACAGAGCGAGACTCCGCCTCAAAAAAAAAAAAAAAAAAAAAAAGATTTGACTGTTTGTGATCATGATAGAGCAATTATGTGAGCAATCTGAACCATTTATAATATTTTCTTTAGAGGTTTAACCTGACAGTCTATAATCTTTTGTATTTAGAATGAGAAGGAGAAACTTCAAATAAAGATAGATGAGATGGATAAAATACTTAAGAAGATCGATAACTGCCTTAGTGAGATGGAAACAGGTAAAGTATTTTAAATACTTTTCCAAAAAAAAAATTTAATTGTATCTAAATGCTCTCCTACAGTAGAGAATGTTGATACCACAATATTGAAGCCTTTTTTAGCAACTTGAGATATTAAATTAGAGTAAATTGGCTGGACACAGTGGCCCACACCTGTAATCCCAGCACTTTGGGAGGCCGAGCCGGGCAGATCACTTGAGGTCAGGAGTTTGAGACTAGCCTGACCAACATGGTGAAACCCTATCTCTACTAAAAATTTAAAAATTAGCTGGGCGTGGTGGCGGGTGCATGTAGTCCCATCTACTCAGGAGGCTTAGGCAGGAGAATCGCTTGAACCCAGGATGCAGAGGTTGCAGTAAGCCAAGGTTGCACCACTACACTCCAGCCTGGGTGACAGAGTGAGACTCCATCTCAAAAATAATAATAATAAATACATAAATAAGTAAATTAGAGCAAATTAAAGTTCCTTTACTATAGTCATCCATAATACAATCAAGAGCTTCTCAAGATAACCTAGATTGTAATTTTGTGTTTTTTAATAGATGAATTTATCTCAGTTTGAAAACTGTCTGTCTTTTCAGTTTGGCCTTTCATAATCCCAACTTTTTAGAGTTACTCTCCTGAAACTGCTTTCTCAAAGATCACATAATTCTGCATAGTCATCAAATTTTGTTCTTCTCAGTCCTTAGGCATTTTGACATCTTTCAGCATTTGACACTGATGACTGTTCTTTTCTTCCTGAAATGTTCATCTCCCTTAATTTCTATGATAATGCGCTACCTTGACCCAGTTGTTTTCTCCTGGCTGCTCCATCCAGCTTCTCTGTTGGCCTCTCTTTCTCTAACTGATCCCTTGTGGGGATTTATATTTTATCACCTATTCTTTTCTATATTCTCTCCCCCAGTGCTTTCGTCTGCCTTAATAATTATGTGACTGATTCCCAAATTTAAATTCCTCAAGCATTTTTTGAGCATGTACGGCATGCCAGATACTGTGCTTAGTATCAGAAAAGCAATAAAAATATTTAAGACACAGATTTTGCCCTAAAGTAGCTTATAATCATTTCAGGTGAGGGCATCTTTAGCCTCTCTCTCTTGAGTTCCAGACTTAACCTGTATGCAAAAATATCCTTAAACACCTTAAACTCTGAATACAGTCACACTATCTCTACAAAAAACAAAAGTTTAGCTCAGTGTGGTGGCACATGCCTGTTGTCCTAGCTGCTTGGGAGGCTGAGGCAGGAAGATCTCTTGAGCCCAGGAGGTCAAGGCTACAGTGAGGCAAGATCACACCACTGCACTCCAACCTGTGCGACAGAGTGAACTAAATAAATAAATAAATTTAAATACATTCTCCCAGCTCCAAAATAAAATCCAAAAACTTGTTCTCTCTTATGATGTTTCTCATCTTTATTTATAGCAGTCACAATTCTTTTTTTTTTTTTGACACGGAGTCTCGCGCTGTGTCACCCAGGCTGGAGTGCAGTGGCGCGATCTCGGCTCACTGCAAGCTCCGCCTCCCAGGTTCACGCCATTCTCCTGCCTCAGCCTCCGAGTAGCTGGGACTACAGGCGCCCGCCACCTCGCCCGGCTAGTTTTTTGTATTTTTAGTAGAGACGGGGTTTCACCATGTTAGCCAGGATGGTCTCGATCTCCTGACCTCGTGATCCACCCGCCTCGGCCTCCCAAAGTGCTGGGATTACAGGCTTGAGCCACCGCGCCCGGCCACAATTGTTATAAATTGTAAAAGGCTCAATACTTTCATTGTCTTTGATGTTCTCTTAACAAGTCCTGTCATCCGCAGCTTCAGTATCTCATGTGTTTATTTCCCTTTCCCATTAAGGCTCATCTTAATTCTGAAATGTGCTATTTCAGTCTTCTATCTAACCTTTATACATTCTTACCATTATTCTGCCTCCTTCCAGTCCAAACTGCACATTGCTGCCAGATTAGTAATTATGAAAGATAGTTTTCATTAATGTTACTCCTCTGAAAAACTTCTGTCTTTCCATTTATTACAAAGTAAAGTCCAAACTTAACTTTCCTTTTTTTTTTTTTTTTTTTGAGATGGAGTCTGGCTCTGTCGCCCAGGCTGGAGTGCAGTGGCCGGATCTCAGCTCACTGCAAGCTCCGCCTCCCGGGTTCACGCCATTCTCCTGCCTCAGCTTCCCGCGCATCTGGGACTACAGGCGCCTGCCACCTCGCCCAGCTAGTTTTTTGTAATTTTTAGTAGAGACGGGGTTTCACCGTGTTAGCCAGGATGGTCTCGATCTCCTGACCTAGTGATCCGCCCGTCTTGGCCTCCCAAAGTGCTGGGATTACAGGCGTGAGCCACCGCGCCCGGCCTCTTTTTTTTTTTTTTTTTTTTTTTTTTGAGATGGAGTGTCACTCTCATTGCCCAGGCTGGAGTTAATGGCATGATGTCAGCTCACCGCAACCTCTGCCTCCCGGGTTCAAGTGATTTTCCTGCCTAAGCCTCCTGAGTAGCTGGGATTACAGGCATGCACCACCAGGCCCGGCTAATTTTGTTGTTGTTGTTGTTGTTGCATTTTTAGTATAGATGGGGTTTCTCCATGTTAGTCAGGCTGATCAACTCCCGACCTCAGGTGGTCCGCCCGCCTCGGCCTCCCAAAGTGCCGAGATTACAGGCGTGTGCCACAACACCCGACCCAAACTTAACTTTCTCTGTGGTTGGCTTAAAGGAAGAAAAAAAGGTCCAAACTTCTGAGCTTGACATTTCATATCCTCTACAGTTGTATTCAGATTTACATGATTTGTTACTACTCCCATAAACGTCTTAAATTCCAACCAAACATTGCTATTTTAATGCAGTTCAGCCACTTTTTGAGACAAAGTCTCGCTCTGTCACCCAGGCTGGAGTGCAGTGGCATGATCTTTGCTCACTGTAACCTGCCTCCTGGATTCAAGAAGTTCTTGTGCCTCAGCCTCCCAAGTAGCAAGTAGCTAGGATTACAGGCATGCACCACCGCCCCCATGTAATTTTTGTATTTTTAGTAGAGATGGTGTTTCACCATCTTGGCCAGGCTGGTCTCAAAACTCCTGGCTGCAAGTGATCTGCCCATCTCGGCCTCCCAAAGTGCTAGGATTACAGGTGTGAGCCACTACACCTGCCTTTTTTTTTAAAAAAAAAAAAGAGAGAGAGAGAGAGAGAGAGAGTCTCACTGCAGCTTCAAACTCCTGGGCCCAAGGAATCCTCCCTCTTCAGCCTCCTGAGTAGTTGAACACTACAGACGCATGCCACTAGCCTGATCATTTCTACTTTTGTCTTTGCTGCTACATACTACATTCTCCTGTTTTTCACCAAAGAAAGTAGTCTATATTCCTTGAGCTCCCACGGCTCTTTTGCTAGTACTTCTTATTTTACCCATCACATCTACTTGTATTATAGTTATCTTGTATAGTTTATCTTCCTGATTAAATTATAAGCTCGGTGGAGGTAAGAATCAGCTCTTCTTTTTCTCCATATCCTTCAGAGTCCCTAGGACTATGTTTCATTCAGAGTAAGTGCCTAGTACATGTTTTTTGCACTGAATTGACCACGAGTACATGAATTCCATAGTCTAAACTTCACCCCTTTGTTGACTACCTTACTTTCACAGAAAAAAAATATATAAGCCATCAGACTGGAACTTCTAAACTTTCTACTACCAAAGAAACAATCTCTCGTTGTTTAATAAATTGTTTTTGACTGGATTATTCTTTTTTTTCTTCCTTATTTTGTTTTCTTTTTTACTTATTTTTCACTGAATTATTCTAACACATATTGTCTATTTTAGAAACTAAGAATTTGGAGGATGAAGAGAAAGACAATCCTGTGGACAAATGGGATTCTGAAATGAGAGCTGCAGAGAAAGGTAATTGAATTAGTTAAGGAGATAAGTGGGTGTGGGAGAAGCCCTTCTGTTCTGAGTTTATTTGTATACTTAGGTGAGATTAAGTTAGGTAGAATTTTCAATAAAACAGATGATTTTTGTGGCAACATTCTAATGTGTTTGTTCTGTTTTTTTTTTTTTCTTTTTTCTTTTTCCAAAGAATTGGAACAGCTGAAAACTGAAGAAGAGGAGCTTCAAAGGTCAGCCTTTAATCCAAGTGTTAGAAAATATAATGCTAAACTATAGAAGGCTAGATGACTTCCTGCCTCCAGAGACTGACAAAATTGGGGACATGAGTCTTAACTTAGGCTGACTCAGGGCTTCTCTACTTTGAATGGAAACCTAGAGTCCATCTTAGTCAACAGTAGTTTTGAAGCACTTACTGTTTACAGGGCATTTATCCACCACAGTGTTTCTCAAGCTTGAATACTACCAGTATCCTTTTTATTTAATAAATATAAATATAAACAAGTATAAAATGAACTATATATTTCTTAGGCCTATGAATCTCATTCAACTATAAGTCTAAAAGAAAGTAAATAGAAATAATGACAAAACCACTAAAATTCTAGTTGACAACATTAATTTGACAGGTGACAGTGTTTGGCCGTAATTAAACTGATGCTAGCAAAATGATTAACAAAGATGTGTTCTGTTTAGCTGTAACAACTAAACAAAACCAAATACAGGCCAAAAAAAGCAAAACTGTGACATGTCTCAGTTTTAAAGTAGATCTTATCTACATTATGCTTATATTTTTATATTTTTGCTTTTTATCAAAAATATAAATGTAATATTTAAACATTATCTTAACATGTGAATCCCAAGGATATCTTCATGGATCCTAATTTGAAAAACAATCATTTATGCCTTTCCCAGGTAGACGCACTTTTAAATTAATGCTTATTTAAAAAAACAAACAAACAAACAAACAAAGAATGCAGAAATGGATGCCATACACCTAACATTATTACCTCAATGGGGAGTCATGTAGCATGTGACTTCTTATTATAAACCTTTTATATTGATAGAGTCTGAATTCTCTAACAAAAGCCTTATCTCTCTCTGAATACCTGCTTTTATTTGCAGAAATCTCTTAGAACTGGAGGTACAAAAAGAGCAGACCCTTGCTCAAATAGACTTTATGCAAAAACAAAGAAATAGAACTGAAGAGCTGCTGGATCAGTTGAGGTAAGGAAATGCAGGTGTCATTTGTTTGTGTTTTATTCTGTACCTTGTGGTTGTCTGAAGCAACTGGAGCAATTGATGTAATTTTAATGTGTTGCTGTTCTTAACCTATACAGTGCTGTTTCAAAAAGAGTCAGTGTACTCAGCAGTAAGTTGAAAATAGAGTAGAAGAACTATGGAATTATAATTTCTCAATATTTTATACTTTTCATTGCCTAGACTTGGTGTTTCTCCGATATACAACTCAAGATTGAGTTCTTAGTTATTTCAAAAGCTTAAGTTTGTACATTCACAATATTTGAATTGAAATATTGTCTCCCAGTCCAGTGGAAAAACATTAGCAGCTGCTGTTGGTACTGTTTGGGTGGTATCAGAAGTTCTCTTTTATCTTAATTTTAAAAATGCTTTTTAAAAATCTTGTTTATCTCTCTTCAGCTTGTCTGAGTGGGATGTTGTTGAGTGGAGTGATGATCAAGCTGTATTCACCTTTGTTTATGACACAGTACAACTCACCATCACCTTTGAAGAGTCAGTTGGTAAGGAGCCAAAGTGAGAGAATTCCTTTACAAAAAAATAAATGGCTACACTCACTAAAGATTCAAATCTTTATTTTACTATACTGATAACTGTTGACATGATGAGAGCACTGCTGAAAGTCTTAGAAGAGTCAATCATAAATAAAAATTTTGCTATCAAAATAATGGATAAAATAGACTCATGTCTATTTACTGAATTTCTTTCTGTTCATCTCCATCTTTCGTGATAGAGAATTTACCCTAATGACTGGTGATTCTTCTTCTTTTTTTTTTTTCTTTTTTTTCTTTTTTTTCTTTTTTTACTTAAGAGTGAGGCCCTGCACGCCTATAATCCCAGGACTTTGGGAGGCTGAGGCAGGGGGATCACCTGAGGTCAGGAGTTTGAAACCAGCCTGGCTAACATGATGAGATCCCCGTCTCTACTAAAACTACAAAAAATTAGCTGGGCATGCACCTGTAATCACAGCTACTCGGGAAGCTGAGACCGGAGAATCACTTGAACCCAGGAGGTGGAGCTTGCAGTGAGCCAAGATCGTGCCACTGCACTCCAGCATGGGCAACAGAGCGAAACTCTGTCTCAAAAAAAAAGTGAGGCCCTAACAAGCTAATTGGAAGTTCTGTGTGTATAGGTGGGTTTATCATCTAAAAGGATGAAATCACTGTATAGGGTGGAAATCACTATATGGTAACTGGACAGAGGCCCAGCTGTTTTGTTGGAGTTTACTAATTGTCAGTCTCTTTTAGGTCTTTTCTCTTTAACCAATCAGTGTCAACATGGCCAACCATGAGCAAACATGGCCGTATTGGAACTTAGGATCTTCACAATCTCTGGGCCTCTAAACCTGATTCTCCTTGAAAGTTTCTTTTCTCCATGAATAGTATTACCTTCTGTCCAGGTCCAAAATTAAAACTTAGGAATCACTCTATACCTCTTTCTCCCTCGCTGTACGTAATTCAAATAAATCATCAGTACGACATGCTGTTTTAGTTTTTATTTTTATTTATGTATTTTTTTTTTTGAGACAGTCTCAGTCTGCCACCCAGGCTGAAGTGCAGTAGTGCAATCTCTGCTCACTGTAACCTCTGCCTCCCAGGTTCAAGTGATTCTCCTGCCTCAGCCTTCCAAGTAGCTGGGATTACAGGCTTGTGCCACCACACCTGGCTAATTTTTTTATTTTCTGTGGAGATGGGGTTTCACCATGTTGTCCAGGCTGGTCTCAACTCCTGACCTCAAGCGATTTGCCCCCCTTGACCTCCCAAAATGCTGGATTACAGGCATGAGCCACAGTGCCCAACCTACTGGTTTTAGTTTCTAATATTCATCCACTGTTTTTCATCTGTTCTGTCAATAATCATCTCTAACCTAGATGACTACAGTAACATTCCAACTGGACTTTATGGATCTTCTCCCTGAAGCTACAGTGATTATTGAAAATCTGACTATGCACCTATTACTCTTAGGCTAATGATCAAAGTATTTGATCATTCAATTCATTGAAAAATTCAATTCATTGCCTGAACTGAATTTTTCTCCTTTTCCTGCCTCATACTACCTTCCTACCTCTGCACACTGGCCACAGTGGACTTCTTTTATTTCCTTAAATGATCATGGTCTTTCCTGCTCAGCTGAATTTATCCTGTCTCAACACCTTCATGCTGATGTTTCCTATGCCCGAACGCTCTTTTCCCCCACTTCACTAATGAACTCCTACTGATAATTGTAAGAGCTCAGCTCTCGGTGATCAGTTTCTTGCCCTTCTGTTGTATGTTCTTGCTTCCTGTGGTTTTCCTTAATAGTGCTTATCATAGTTTGTAGTTCTTGCTGTGTTTATTAGTGCAGTTATCTGTGCATCTCCCTGAGTTGTAAGCTTCTTAAGGGCACAGGTTGAGTATGCTGTTTTTCTCATGGTATCCACAGTACCTAACATATAGAAAATATATAACAAAGCATTCAACAGAGAGAAAATAATCAATTTAGGAGACAGAGATAACCCTAGAGTCTGGAGGAACCAGCAGCTATCTCAGCTACCTAAAACGTATTATAGCAATGCTAAAAGCATAACTCGTTTTTACTGTATTTATACAAGGAGAGTAGTTGTAGGGAGATCATAGCCATTTTCCTTATATGATTGCTGAAAATAAAATTATCTTTGCACAGAAGTTAGGGGTTAAAAGAGGAGGCCTTAACAAATATAGCTGTGTACTACCTTTTAAATGTCCTTCAAAGACATACCAATCAGTGTAGTTGAACAGTCTCAGGGGAGCCTTTACTAGATACAGAGAATAATGATTCAAGGATAACCCTTCAACTTCCTGTGGAAAAAAACTCTGCTACGCAGAAGGAGTAGGATTCTAAAGTACTGAGTTTTATGTGACTTCTAATCAGGTAGTTAAAAAAAAAAAAAAGGCCGAGCATGGTGGCTCATGCCTTTAATCCCAACACTTTGGGAGGCCAAGGTGGGCGGATCACGAGGTCAGGAGATCGAGACCATCCTGGCTAACATGGTGAAACCCCATCTCTACTAAAAATACAAAAAATTAGCCAGGTGTGGTGGCACGTGCCTGTAGTCCCAGCTACTTGGGAGGCTGAGGCAGAAGAATTGTTTGAACCTGGGAGGAGGAGCTTGCAGTGAGCCAAGACCACGCCATTGCACTCCAGCCTGGGAGACAAAGTGAGACTCTGTCTAAAAAATTTTTTAAAAATCATTATTCTGGTTCTTTCTAGTTGGTCTCCCTTTCCTGGACAAGCGTTATAGGAAGATTGTTGATGTGAATTTTCAATCTCTGTTGGACGGTAAGTTGAAAACATTTAAGCCTCTAAAAATTTGTTGGGGCTGGGCACTATGACTCATGCCTTTAATCCCAGCACTTTGGGAGGCTGAGGCGGGTGGATCACCAGGGGTCAGGAGTTTGAGACCAGCCTGACTAACATGGTGAAACCCCATCTCTGCTAAAAATACAAAAACTAGCCAGGTATGGTGGCGCCCTCATGTAGTCCCAGCTACTCAGGAGACTGAGGCAGAAGAATCACTTGAACCTGGGAGGTGCAGGTTGCAGTGAGCCAAGATCACGCCACTGCATTCCAGCCGGGTGACAGAGTGAGACCTTGTCTCAAAGATAAATAAAAATAAAAATAAGGCCAGGCGCGGTGGCTCATGCCTGTAATCCCAGCACTTTGGGAGGCCGAGGTGGGTGGATCATGAGATCAGGAGATCAAGACCATCCTGGTGAACACGGTGAAACCCCATCTCTACTAAAAATACAAAAAAAATTACCCAGGTGTGGTGGCAGGTGCCTGTAGTCCCACCTACTGGAGAGGCTGAAACAGGAGAATGGCGTGAACCCAGCAGGCAGAGCTTGCAGTGAGCTGAGATCCCGACACTGCTCTCCAGCCTGGGGCAACAGAGCCAGACTCCGTCTCAAAATAAATAAATAATAAATAAATAAACAAAAATAAAAATTTGTTGGGCCAGGTGCAGTGTGGCTCATGCCTGTAATTGCAGCACTCTGGGAGGCCGAGGTGGGCAGATCATTTGAGCTCAGGACCTTGAGACCAGCCTGGGTAACATAGCAAGACCCTGTTTCTACAAAAATAAAAATAAAAATTTTTTAATTAAAAAAAAAAAATTGGCCAGGCACAGTGGGTCATACCTGTAATCCCAACACTTTGGGAGGCTGAAGCAGGCGGATCACCTGAGGTCAGGAGTTCGAGACCAGCCTGGCCAACATGGTGAAACACTCTATCTCTACTAAAAATACAAAAATCAGCCAGGCGTGGTGGTGCATGCCTATAGTCCCAGCTACTCAAGAGGCTGAGGTGAGAGAATCGCTTGAACCAGGAGGTGGAGGTTGCAGTTAGCCGAGATTCCACTGCTGCATTCCAGCCTGGGCCACAGAGCGAAACTCCATCTCTAAATAAATAAACAAATAAATAAATATTTGTTGGTGCTTTACAGGTATAAATTGCTCCTTGAGAACTCTCACAAACTATGTTAAATATAAGCAACGACAACATTAATAATATTTTCTTAGAAATGTGTATTAGACATAAAACTGCTTGGGTAATGTTCCAAATTTTTGGTAGCTTTTAAAAGAAATGATCTTTTTGGCCAGGCACGGTGGATCACGCCTGTAATCCCAGCACTTTGGGAGGACAAGGAAGGCAGATCACGAGGTCAGGAGTTTGAGACCAGCCTGGCCAATATGATGAAACCTCATCTCTACTAAAAATACAAAAATTAGTTGGGCACGGTGACGGGTGCCTGTAATCCCAGCTACTCAGGAGACTGAGGCAGAATTGCTTGAACCCGGGAGGTGGAGGTTGCAGTGAGCTGAGATCGTGCCACTGCACTCCAACCTGGGTGACAGAGCAAGACTCTGTCTCAAAAAAAAAAAATGATTTAAAAAAGATTATTGGCCGGGTGCGGTGGCTCAAGCCTGTAATCCCAGCACTTTGGGAGGCTGAGACAGGCAGATCACAAGGTCAGGAGATTGAGACCATCCTGGCTAACACGGTGAAACCCCGTCTCTACTAAAAAATACAGAAAAACTAGCCAGGCGAGGTGGCGGGCGCCTGTAGTCCCAGCTACTTGGGAGGCTGAGGCAGGAGGAGAATGGCATAAACCCGGGAGGCGGAGCTTTCAGTGAGCCAAGATCCGGCCACTGCACTCCAGCCTGGGCGACAGAGCGAGACTCCATTTCAAAAAAAAAAAAAAAATTATTACAGGCCGGGGCACGGCAGCTCATGCCTGTAATCCCAGCACTTTGGGAGGCCGAGGCAGGTGGATTACGAGGTCAGGAAATCAAGACCGCCCTGGCTAACACGGTGAAGCCCCGTCTCTACTGAAAATACAAAAAATATTAGCCAGGCATGGTGGCGAGCGCCTGTAGTCCCAGCTACTCAGGAGGCTGAGGCAGGAGAATGGTGTGAACCCAGGAGGCAGAGCTTGCAGTGAGCCGAGATCGCTCCACTGCACTGCAGCCTGGGCGACAGAGCAAGACTCAGTCTCAAAAAAAAAAAAAAAAAAATGATTACTAGGTCTTGAGCAATGATTAATAGTAGCTATTTTCTTTTTTTATTTTATTTTATTTTATTTTTTTTTTTTGAGACAGAGTCTGGCTCTGTCACCCAGGCTGGAGTGCAGTGGCCGCATCTCAGCTCACTGCAAGCTCCGCCTCCCGGGTTCCCGCCATTCTCCTGCCTCAGCCTCCCGAGTAGCTGGGACTACAGGCGCCCGTCACCTCGCCCGGCTAGTTTTTTGTATTTTTAGTAGAGACGGGGTTTCACCGTGTTAGCCAGGATGGTCTCGATCTCCTGACCTCGTGATCCGCCCGTCTCGGCCTCCCAAAGTGCTGGGATTACAGGCTTGAGCCACCGCGCCCGGCAATAGTAGCTATTTTCATAATTTAAAAATTATTATTATGGGCACTTAGTCTGTATCAGGCATGTGTATTACTTAACACTATGAAGTCCATGCGATTTGTTCCCCATTTTACAAATTAGGAAACTACAGATCAAAAAACTTAAGTGTTGTGTCTAGGATCACTTAGGTATTAAAGAAAGCCAGGATTGCTGTGTGCCGTAGCTCACGCCTGTAATCCCAGCACTTTGGGAGGCCAAGGCGGGTGGATTATCTGAGGTCAGGAGTTCAAGACCAGTCTGACCAACGTGGTGAAGCCCTGTCTCTACTAAAAATACAAAAATTAGCCGGGCATGGTGGCAGATGCCTGTCATCCCAGCTACTCAGGAGGCTGAGGCAGGAGAATTGCTTGAACCGGGAAGGCAGAGGTTACAGTGAGCCAAGATCATGCCGTTGCATTCCAACCTGGGCGACAGAGGGAGAAGGGAGACTGCAGAAAAAAAAAAGGGACAGAATACTTATGTACCTGGTAGTGTTTAGAGTATTTCTAGCTTATATAATATAGTATTTTTTGCTTATATAAAATACATGTATCATAAATATTAACCTGCTTTTGCTTTTTTTTCCTTCCCCAGAGGATCAAGCTCCTCCTTCCTCCCTTTTAGTTCATAAGCTTATTTTCCAGTACGTTGAGGAAAAGGAATCCTGGAAGAAGACATGTAGAACCCAACATCAGGTACCCAAGGTAAAGCCTGATTGAAGTATTTAAAGGAAAATTTGTGATATCTTTCCAAAAAAAAGTAGAACTGAAACTTTACATAAATGATAGTGGACCCTGAAATGATAAATGTATTCAATTGTTTAACTTTTTTGAGTTAGTTATAAGTGAGCCACTAAGCATTGAAATATTTTCATAATTTCACTGGATTTTTTTTCTCACTTTTTCTAGATGCTTGAAGAATTCTCACTGGTAGTGCACCATTGCAGACTCCTCGGAGAGGAGATTGAGTATTTAAAGAGATGGGGACCAAATTATAACCTAATGAACATAGATGTTAATAATACTGAGTAAGTGTATTAGTTCCCAAGGACTGCCATGACAGAGTGCTACAAATTGGGTACCTTAAACAACAGGTTCTGGAGGCTGGAAGTCTGAGATTAAGGTGTAAACAGTGTTGTTCTTTCTGAGGGCTGTTAGAATCTGTCCATGCCTTCTCCCAATGTCTGGTGGTTTGCTGGCAATCTTTGGCATTCCTTGGCTTGTAAATGCATAACCTCCCTTCATGTTCACGTGGTGTTCTTTCATTGTGCATGTCTGCATCCACATTTCCCCTTTTTATAAGGACACTAGTCATAGTGGATTAGGGGCCCACCTTACTCTAGAAGGACTTCATCTTAACATATTACTTGTGTAGCGACCAGGTTTCCAAATAAGGTCACTTTCTGAGGTATTAGGGGTTTGTAATTCAACATATGAATTTGGGAGAATCCAGTTCAACCCAACAGTAAGTACTTGGTCAACAATTTATTAAATGAATATATATATACAGTAAGTACTTGGTCAACTTGGTCAACAACTGACACAGTGGCTCACTCCTGTCATCCCAGCACTTTGGGAGGCCGAGGTGGGCGAATCACAAGGTCAGGACTTCAAGACCAGCCTGGCCAATATGGTGAAACCCTGTCTCTACTAAAAATACAAAAATTAGCCAGGCATGGTGGTGGGCGCCTGTAGTCCCAGCTACTCAGGAGGCTAAGGCAGGAGAATCACTTGAACCCAGGAGGCAGAGTTTGCAGTGAGCCGAGATTTCGCCACTGCACTCCAACCTGGGCACAGAAAGACTCCATCTCCTCACACCTGTAATCCCAGCACTTTGGGAGACCAAGGTGGGTGGATCACGAGGTCAGGAGTTCAAGACCAGCCTGGCCAAGATGGTGAAACCCCATCTCTATTAAATATACAAAAAATTAGCCGGGCACAGTGGCAGGCATCTGTAATCCCGGCTACTTGGGAGGCTGAGGCAGGAGAATCGCTTGAACTTGGAGGGTGGAGGTTGCAGTGAGCCAAGATCGCGCCACTGCACTCCAGCCTGTGATAGAGTGAGACTCCGTCTCAAAATAAAAAAAAGAAAGAAAAGAAAGAATATATACCTAACTTGGTTGGACATGCCAGTGTGAAAAGAAAATGAAATTGGGCTGGGACGGTGGCTCACACATGTAATCCCAACACTTTGGGAGGTGAGACAGCTAGATTATTTGAGGTCAGAAATTTAAGACCAATGTGGCCAACGAGGTGAAACCCCATCTCTACTGAAAATACAAAAATTAACTGGGTGTGGTGGTGCACATGTGTAGTCCCAGCTAATCAGGAGGCTGAGGCAGGAGAATTGCTTGAACCTGGGAGGCGGAGGTTGCAGTGAGCCGAGATCACACCACTGCACTCCAGCCTGGGCAACAGAGTGAGACTCCATTTCCAAAAAAAAGAAAAAAAGGAAAAGAAATAATGTATACCTAACTTGGACATGCCAGTTAAAAACTGAATGAAATTGGGCTGGGACAGTGGCTCACGCCTGTAATCCCAACACTTTGGGAGGTGAGGCAGGCGGATCACTTGAGGTCAGGAGTTTGAGGCCACATTGGCGAAAGCCTGTCTCTACTAAGAATACAAAACTGGCCGGGCGCGGTGGCTCAAGCCTGTAATCCCAGCACTTTGGGAGGCCGAGGCGGGCGGATCACGAGGTCAGGAGATGAAGACCATCCTGGGTAACCCGGTGAAACCCCGTCTCTACTAAAAATACAAAAAACTAGCCGGGCGAGGTGGCGGCGCCTGTAGTCCCAGCTACTCGGGAGGCTGAGGCGGGAGAATGGCGTGAACCCGGGAGGCGGAGCTTGCAGTGAGCTGAGATCCGGCCACTGCACTCCAGCCTGGGAGACAGAGCGAGACTCCGTCTCAAAAAAAAAAAAAAAAAAAAAAAAAAGAATACAAAACTTAGCTGGATGTGGTGACAGGCGCCTGTAATCCCAACTACTTGAGAGAATCGATAGAACCTGGGAGGTGGAGGTTGCAGTGAGCCAAAATGGTGCACTGCATTCCAGCCTGGGAGACAGATCTAGACTCCATCTCAAAAAAAAAAAAAATTGTGTTTCATGCTGTTATTGTGTTGCATTTTTAATTGTGGATCTTGTCTTTTACAGATTGAGACTTTTATTCTCTAGCTCTGCAGCATTTGCAAAGTTTGAAATAACTTTGTCTCTCTCAGCCTATTATCCATCTGTACCATTACCTTCCACCATTCAGAATCATGTTGGGAACACTAGGTGAGTAAAAGGGCCAACAGGGTAAGACTCTGGATTACTTTTTAATGTTCATTTTATTTGAAGGATTCCTCAAAGTGGTCAGCAAATCAGTGGACCATAGTGAGAGCTAAATATCAGTTCTCTTGAGTTCATTTTGAAGATTGTGTGTATGTGTGTGTGTGTGTTTGAGATGGAGTCTCACTCTGTCAACAGGCTAGAGTGCAGTGGCACAATCTCGGCTCCCTGCAACCTCCTCCTCCCGGGTTCAAGTGATTCTCCTGCCCCAGCCTCCCGAGTAACTGGGATTTACAGGCACACGCCACCACACCTACCCAGCTAATTTTTGCATTTTTAGTAGATACGAGGTTTCACCATGTTGGCCTGGGTGGTCTCGATCTCTTGACCTAGTGATCTGCCCACCTCAGCATTCCAAAGTGCTAGGATTACAGGCGAAGAATTTTTTCTTAAAGTCAGTGACCTTCATTGCTATCTCCAGTGGATGCTGGAGACCACTGGTCTATTCTTTTGTACCTGCTTCACTTTTTGAATACTTCAACCTAAAACATGAATCAAGAAGGAAAAAACTCACCATTAGCTTAGTACAGATAATATGTAAACAACTTTTATGACCTTAAAAACAGAGTTGGGCCAGGCGCGGTGGCTCAAGCCTGTAATCCCAGCACTTTGGGAGGCCGAGACGGGCGGATCACGAGGTCAGGAGATCGAGACCATCCTGGCTAACACAGTGAAACCCCGTCTCTACTAAAAAATATGAAAAACTAGCCAGGCGAGGTGGCGGGCGCCTGTAGTCCCAGCTACTTGGGAGGCTGAGGCAGGAGAATGGCGTGAACCCGGGAGGCGGAGCTTACAGTGAGCCAAGATCGCACCACTGCACTCCAGCCTGGGCGACGGCGCCAGACTCCGTCTCAAAAAAAAAAAAAAAAAAAAACAGAGTTGGCTGGGCACGGTTGTTCACACCTGTAATCCCAGCACTTTGGGAGACTGAGGCGGGTAGATCACGAGGTCAGGAGTTCAAGATCAGCCTGGCCAAAGCGGTGAAACCCCACTTCTACTAAAAATACAAAAAATTAGCCAGGCGTGGTGGTGGGTGCCTGTAATCCTAGCTACTGGGGAGGCTGAAGCAGAGAATTGCTTGAACCTGGGAGGCAGAGGTTGCAGTGAGCCAAGATCACACCACTGCACTCCAGCCTGGGAGACAAAGTGAAACTCCGTCTCAAAAAAAAAAAAAAAAAAAGAAAGTTAGGGCCAGATATGATGGCTCATGTCTGTAAGCCCAGCACTTTGGGAGGCCAAGGTGGGCGGATCAGTTGAGCTCAAGAGTTCGAGACCAGCCTGGCCAACATGGCGAATCCCTGCCTCTACTAAATATACGTAAATTAACTGGGTGTGGTGGTGAGTAGTCCCAGCTAATCTTGAGGCTGAGGTGGGAGGATTGCTTGAGCCTGGGAGGTGGAGGTTGCGATGAGCCAGGATCATGCCACTGGCCCCCAGCCTGGGTGACAGAACCAGGCTGTCTCAAAACAGAGTCTGTGGAACCAGACCTAAAAGTGTCTCATTCCTCCTAGACTGTGATGTATTCTGCGACTTTTTAGATACACTGCTGACAGATTGGAAGATAACAGATGTTAAAAATGTGCTCACCTAGGCCGGGCATGGTGGCTCATGCCTGTAATCCCAGCACTTTGGGTGGCCAAGTTGGGCAGATCGCTTGAGGCCAGAAGTTTGAGACCAGCCTGGCCAACATGACGAAACCCTTTGTTTTTGGCCAGGCGTGGTGACTCACACCTGTAATCCCAGCACTTTGGGAGGCCGAGGTGGGCAGATCACAAGGTCAGAAGTTCGAGGCCGGGCGCGGTGGCTCAAGCCTGTAATCCCAGCACTTTGGGAGGCCGAGACGGGCGGATCATGAGGTCAGGAGATCGAGACCATCCTGGCTAACACGGTGAAACCCCATCTCTACTAAAAAATACAA
>NC_037674.1:16016880-16040576 GCF_003255815.1 Theropithecus gelada
GGCGGGCGCCTGTAATCCCAGCTACTCGGGAGGCTGAGGCAGGAGAATGGCGTGAACCCGGGAGGCGGAGCTTGCAGTGAGCTGAGATCCGGCCACTGCACTCCAGCCTGGGCAACAGAGTGAAACTCCGTCTCAAAAAAAAAAAAAAAAAAAAGAAGTTCGAGACCAGCCTGGCCAACATGATGAAACCCTGTCTCTACTTAAAATAGAAAAAATAGCCAGGTGTGGTGGCAGGCGCCTGTAATCCCTGGGAGGCTGAGGCAGGAGAATTGCTTGCACCCGGGAAATGGAAGTTGCCTTGAGCCTAGATCGTGCCACTAACTGCACTCCAACCTGGGCGACAGAGCAAGACTCCGTCCTCCCAAAAAAATAAAATAAAATGTGCTCACCTTATATTTGTCAGCAAACACCAAGACTAACATTTTTTATGACCAACAAAAGTAGCTAGGTTAAGATACTTCACAATTACATATAGAATTGGTTCTTAGGCCCTGTTTTGGAATCCCATTTCAAACTGGACATCTGGTTATTTCCAGAAATGCTCATTTGTGCTTCCTAGGAAACTGAGAGACCAAGAACATAAATTCCACTCAGTTGGAGACAAGTGTAAGATTTTTAAAAAATTGATTAACCTGGCCAGGTGCGGTGGCTCATGCCTGTAATCCTAGCACTTTGGGAGGTCAAGGCGGGCGGATCACAAGGTCAGGAGACCATCCTGGCTAACACGGTGAAACCCCATCTCTACTAAAAATACAGAAATTAGCCGGGCATGGTGGCAGGCACCTGTAGTCCCAGCTAATCGGGAGGCTGAGGCAGGAGAATGACATGAACCCGGGAGGTGGAACTTGCAGTGAACTGAGATTGTTCCACTGCACTCCAGCCTGGGCGACAGAGCAAGACTCCGTTGCAAAAAAAAAAAAAAAAATTGATTAACCTTTGTTCTTTCCAGCCAAGATGATATTGCTGCCATTCTATCTAAAGTGCCACTGGAGAACAACTACCTGAAGAATGTGGTCAAGCAAATTTACCAAGATCTGTTTCAGGACTGCCATTTCTACCACTAGACCCTTTGACCACCGTTGGAACAACCAAGCGGAATGTACTTGATATTATTTCAGGGTCCCATTGCTGTTTAGCCTTTGTTTTTAGGTCATTACAAGCTGAGTAAAATTCCTTCTGATGATGTTATAGTTAATCTGTATGTTTTTTAGATCTCTGCAGAATGATGGTGATGAAGTCTGGATAGTAGGCCTCATAGCCTACTGTCAACTTACTCATCTTTGTACCAAAGGTTTAAGTAATAGGACACTTAGGAAAAATGTCTCCTAACTAAACTAGTGCTTTCTGCTTTAGTACAAGCCCTAAGGATTAACTTTTAAGTATAAGAAGAAGTGTTACCACTGACAAAAACATGAGCCATTTTCCCATAAATAGATAGAGCTATGATTTTTAGGTTGCCTGGCTTCTGCCTAGCAGATATTTCTGGAGTAGAGATGTATCTGTCTACAAACTTTTATCCTTTTTCTCCATTACTAAAATGCTATTAAGAGAAAGTAGGACTGGGTGCGGTGGCTCACACCTGTAATACCAGCAGTTTGGGAGGCCAAAGTGGGCGAATAGCCTGAGTCCAGGAATTCAAGACCAGCCTGGGAAACATGGCGAAACCCCACCTCTACAAAAAATACAAAAATTAGCCAGGCATGGTGGCTTGTGCCTGTGGTCCCAGCTACTCAGGAGCTTAAGGCAGGAGGATCACTTGAGCTTAGGAGGCAGAGGTTGCAGTGAGCCGAGACCGTGCCACTGCACTCCAGCCTAAGCAACAGAGCAAGACCCTGTCTCAAAAAAACAAAAAGAGGGCCGGGCGCGGTGGCTCAAGCCTGTAATCCCAGCACTTTGGGAGGCCGAGATGGGCGGATCACGAGGTCAGGAGATCGAGACCATCCTGGCTAACACGGTGAAACCCCGTCTCTACTAAGAAATACAAAAAATAGCCGGGCGAGGTGGCGGGCGCCTGTAGTCCCAGCTACTCGGGAGGCTGAGGCCGGAGAATGGCGTGAACCCGGGAGGCGGAGCTTGCAGTGAGCTGAGATCCGGCCACTGCACTCCAGCCTGGGCTACAGAGCGAGACTCCGTCTCAAAAACAAAAAAAACAAAAACAAAAAGAGAAAAAGCAATAGCACTCAGCTATTGAAATGGTTGCCTTTTTTTTGTTGAGGGCCTTGCTTTTTATTCTATGGTGTCTATTAATGTTTTCTTTTTTTTTTTCTTTTTTCTTTTTTTTTTTTTGAGATGGAGTCTTGCTCTGTTGCCCAGGTTGGAGTGCAGTGGCATGATCTCAGCTCACTGCAAGCTCCGCCTCCCGGGTTCACGCCATTCTCCTGCCTCAGCCTCCTGAGTAGCTGGGACTATAGGTGCCCGCCACCACGCCCGGCTAATTTTTTGTATTTTTAGTAGAGATAGGGTTTCACTGTGTTAGCCAGGATGGTCTCAATCTCCTGACCTTGTGATCTGCCTGCCTCAGCCTCTCAAAGTGCTGGGATTACAGGTGTGAGCCACCACGCCCAGCAATGTTTTCTTAATAAGTATAGTTTTTCTAGGGAAAGTTAATTCATTTTTGTCTAGTACATACATGTAAATATATTAATGTTTTTGTGCTTGTGATGTAGTAAGGAGATGTATATAGAAATTCATTGAGATATATAGATACTCACTTGCCTAGGCAGTTTCCGTCTTAAGAATGTTTTACAGCAAAATTTTCTATTTTATTTTATTAAATAATGACACGGCAAACAATGTCACATCCAAAACACTAGTTTTATCAATTTCTAGCAGTAATAATAGACTTGCTGTAAGTATTGTTTTCTGATGTCATACCCTTGTCATACACATTATTAAATGACCAATACGATGTATGAAGTAGACAAAAATTTACTCAAACTTCAGTCACATCCTAATTGTGATAATTTTTGTTTAATATTTAATTCTAAACCAAAATACATTTGCATTTTTAAGCTAATTTGTCTCAAAATTTTGCTTTATGTTTTCAGATCAGGTTAAAGTCCTGTGGGTCCCCTGAATGTTATTGTCCCTCTTGATTGGTTTTTACTTCTGAGCGATATGTCAAAAGACACATAAGCTTCAAAAGTCAATATAAATCTCATTTGCCATAAAAATCAAGATATAGATGTTCTGTTCCATAAACTCCTTGAAAAACATTTTAAAGTCATCAATATGATCTGCTTCCCATGAAACTTAAGTTAGCTTTCTTATTGGAGTTGTTTTATTTCTTTTCTGTAAGTCTGAAAAGTAGAGATTTTGTTTTATGCATTTTAGTAACCTGCAACAACCAACTCTAAAAAAGATTTGGCTTGTAATGATGGTCTCTGTTTTTTGGGGTTTGGAGTACATAATTGTAATATTTACTTAGTTATTTGCGTTTTTCTTTGTTCAAGGTATTGACTGGTTTCATAAATTTTTTGAAAGTTTTTCTTTCATTGGTTGGAAAGCAGATTACATTTTGTACTATTAAAATAAGTGTATTACTTGAAATCTTTTGTGAGTAGTGTTTCTTTATAAAGAGTATTTTAGCATTTATCCAGTAGACCTTTGAAGATATACCAAAGAAACCTTCCTCTGGAGACACCTACCTATTCAAAACTGAGATTAGGCCAAGTGCAATGGCTCACACCTGTAATACCAGCAGTTTGGGAGGCCAAGTTCAAGCAGGTTGCTTGAGGCCAGGAATTCAAATCCAGCCTACACAACATAGCAAGACCCTGTCTCTAAAAAAATTTTTTTCTTGGGTAAAATTTTTTACCCAAGTGGGTACAGTGGCTCATGCCTGTAATGCCAACCCTTTGGGAGGCTGAGGTGGGCAGATCACCTGAGGTCGAAAGTTTGAGACCAACCTGACCAACATGGAGAAACCCTGTCTCTACTAAAAATACAAAATTAGCCTGTCGTGGTGGTGCATGCCTGTAATCCCAGCTACTTGGGAGGCTGAGGCAGGAGAATCGCTTCAACATGGGAGACAGGTTGCAGGGAGCTGAGATTGCACCATTGCACTCCAGCCTGGGCAACAAGAGCAAAACTCCGTCTAAAAAAAAAAAAATTAATTGTTTTTGAGATGTCGTCTCACTATGTTTCCCAGGCTGGTCTCGGACTCCTGGACTCAAGAGATCCTCCCATCTCAGCTTCCCAAATTGCTGGGATTACAGGTGTCAGTCACTGCTCCCAGTTTGCTATTCTTTTTCTAACTTGTGATAGTAAGTACCTAGCTCATTTTCATTCTTTTTTTTTTTTTTGAGACAAAGTCTTGCTGTGTCACCCAGGCTGGAGTGCAGTGGCTGATCTCGGCTCACCAAAACTTTCACCTCCCAGGTTCAAGCGATTCTCTTTCCTCAGCCTCCCAAGTAGCTAGGATTACAGGTGTGTGCCACTACACCCAGCTAATTTGTGTATTTTTGGTAGAGACGGTTTCACCATGTTGGCCAGGCTGGTCTCGAACTCCTGACCTCAGTTGATCCATCCACCTCAGCCTCCCAGAGAGCTGGGATTACAGACATAAGCCACTGTGCCCAGCCTATTTTCATTCTTTTAACAAGTACTTAAGATGATACTTTTATTTTTTTAGGTAATACATCTGCCTCAGCATCCCAAAGTGCTGGGATTACAGGCGTGAGCCACTGTGCCCGGCCCAATATATTTGATTCTAAGTAATGTTTTTTATCACTCATTCTTCTCCTAATCTGTTTGTTTGTTTGTTTGTTTTTTAATATTTATGTTGTTTTTGTTTTTGTTTTGAGAGAGAGACCGAGTCTCACTATGTTGCCCAGGCTGGTCTCAAACTCCTGAGCTCAAATGATCCTCTCGCCTCAACCTCCGAAAGGGCTGGAATTACAGACCTGAGTCATTGTGCCCAGTCTTAAATATGTATGTCTTTTTTGGTCAATAAGAAAATGAGATTATTACTGTTTCGTAGAACATGACTTCATAACAGAGCTCAGCCCCAAAGATCCAGATCAGACTTGAAGAACAAGAGTTTGAAGGTGATTGCTCCACAAATAAAAAATACTTGTGGGGCAAGAGATTGATTACCGGCACTAATATGTTTGCTTCTAAAATTTTTTCTTTTTTCTTTTTTTCTAGACAGGATCTCTGTCACTCAGGCTGAAGTGCAGTATCACGATCATGGCTTACTGCAGCCTTGACCTCCCTGGGCTCAGGCAATCCTACCACACCAGCTTCTCAAATAGCTGGGACTACAGATGCACACTACCACCCCCAGCTAATTTTTGTGGAGATGTGATTTCAACATGTTGCCCAAGATGGTCTCAAACTCTTGGGCTCAAGTAACCCACCCACACTGGCCTCCTAAAGTGCTGGGATTAGAGGTGTGAGCCACCACACCTGGCCTAAAATTTTCTTCAGTTCTAAAGTTTGTGAAAAGGAACAGTAAGGCTGGGCGCGGTGGCTTACGCCTGTAATCCCAGCACTTTGGGAGGCCAAGGCGGGCGGATCATGAGGTCAGGAGATTGAGATCATGCTGGCTAACATGGTGAAACCCCATCTTTACTAAAAATACAAAAAATCAGCTGGGTGTGGTGGTGCTTGCCTGTAGTCTCAGCTACTCGGGAGGCTGAGGCAGGAGAATTGCTTGAACCTGGGAGGCGGAGGTTGCAGTGAGCTGAGATGGCACCACTGCACTCCAGCTTGGGTGACAGAGTGAGACTCTGTCTCCAGAAAAACAGAAAAGAAAAGGAACATAAATAACAAATCAGACTGAGCCTGGTAGGACCTATAGCTGAGAATAATTACACTTAGCTGAAGAAGGTCTTTAGATTGAATGACAGAATAAATCCCAAGAGGCAAAAATACACATTTCACTCCTTTAAAAATATTTCACCAGAAATATTTAGGGAAAAAAAAAATGATGTAAGAGATTTTAATCCCCAGGATATGGCTGGGCGCAGTGGCTCACGCCTGTAATCCCAGCACTTTGGGAAGCCAAGGTGGGCGGATCACGAGGTCAGGTATTCGAGACCAGCCTGACCAACATGGTAAAACCCCATCTCTACTAAAAATATAAAAATTAGCCGGGCGTGGTGGCGCATGCCTCTGTCCCACCTGCTCAGGAGGCTGAGGCAGGAGAATCTCTTGAACTCGGGAGGCAGAGGTTGCAGTGAGCTGAGATCCCTCAGGTTTGCCACCACAGTTGTCTGCGGGTAAATACATAGATTTCACAATGCATAAGCAGATTCTGTCTAAAATCTTTTCCTGGGTCAAACCTTTACTGGAGCTCTGTAAGGTGTTCAGACTTGCACTAACCAAACACAAGAGACTTCTACATAGCAGCTCTTATATAGTGTAACATAAACACATTTTATTAATTGTTATTAATGAAACCTTAACACATTTATTCATATACTTTATTGTAAACACAACTGACATTCACATTATCAGAACAGCATTATTGCAGGAATCAATGTTATGAGAAAGCAACTGCTATGATTTGAATGTTTTGTCCCCTCCAAAACGCTTAAGACTTAATCCCCAATGTGCCAGTATTGAAATGTGGGGCCGTTAAGAGGTGATTCAAGTCATGAGGGCTATGCCCTCATGAATGGATTAACGTGTTACTATGGGAGTCGGACTGGTGGCTATTTTAGAAGAGGAAGAGAGGCTGGCCAGGTGCAGTGCCTCACACCTGTAATCCCAGCACTTTGGGAGGCTGAGGTGGGCAGATCACATGAGGTCAGGAGTTCAAGATCAGCCTGGACAACATGGTGAAACCCTGTCTCTACTAAAAATACAAAAATTAGCTGGATGTGGTGTCACCTGCCTGCAGTACCAGCTACTTGGGAGGCTGAGGGAGAAGAATCTCTTGATCCCGGGAGGTGGAGGTTGCAGTGAGCTGAGATCACACCACTGCACTCCAGCCTGAACAACAAGAGCAAGACTCCGTTTCAAAAAAAAAAAAGGGTGAGAGGGCCAGGTACGGTAGTTCACACCTGTAATCCCACCATTGTGAGAGGCCGAGGAACGAGTTGGGGGATCGCTTGAGCTCAGGAGTTTGAGACTAGCTTGGGCAACATGGCAAAACCCCATCTGCACAAAAAATACAAAAATTAGAAGGGTGTGGTGGTGCATGCCTGTGGTCCCAGCTTCTTGGGAGGCTAAAGTGGGAATATCACTTGAGCCCAGGAGGCAGAGGCTGCAGTGAGCCAAGATCATGCCACTGCACTCCAGTCTAGATGAGAGTGAAATCCTGTCCCCCACAAAAAAAAGAAAAAAAAAAAAGGAAAAGAGACTTGAGCTAACACTCTCAACCCCCTCAACCTGTGATGCCCTCTGCCAACAGGCATCCCCATCAGAGTCCCTATCAGCAAGAAGGCCCTCATCAGATGTGTTTCATCAACCTTGGACTTCTCAGCCTCCAGAACTGTAAGAAATACATTTTTGTTTCTTTATAAATGACTGAGTTTTAGGTATTCTGTTACAAGCAACAGAAAATGGACTAAGATGGAAAATATTGTTGTCCATGGCTAAGTATAGAGATTTCATGACATATAAGCTGATTCTGTCTAAAACCTGTTTTTATGCTAAACTTAGTATCACACACAATTATTTTTTAAAATTTTTAATCACCTTGTGTTATCATATACTAGATTTTATTCATTCTATCTAACTGTATTTTTTGTGCTCATTCACCATCCACACTCGCCTCTATCCCCCTTACCCTCCCAGTCACTGGTAACCATCATTGTATTGTCTTTCTCCATAAGTTCAATTATTTAAATTTTATTTAATTAATTAATTAATTATTTTTTTATTTTTTGAGACGGAGGCTTGCTCTGTTGCCAGGCTGGAGTGCAGTGGCGTGATCTCGGCTCACTGCAACCTCCGCCTCCCAGGTTCAAGTGATTCTCCTGTCTCAGCCTCCCAAGTAGCCGAGAGTACAGGTGCCTGCCACCACGCCCAGCTAACTTTTTGTACTTTTAGTGGAGACGGGATTTCACCATATTGGTCAGGTTGGTCTCGATTTCTTGACCTCGTGATCTGCCTGCCTCAGCCTCCCAAAGTACTGGGATTACAGGCATGAGCCACTGCTCTGGGCCTCAATTATTTAAATTTTTAGTGCCCACAAATAAGTGAGAAATGTAAAGTTTGCCCTTCTGTGTCTGGCATATTTCATTTACTGTAATGACCTCCAGTTCCATCTATGTTGTTGCAAATGACAGGATCTCATTATTTCTTTTGGCCGAATAGTACTCCACTGTGTGTAGGTACCACATTTTCTTTATCCATTCGTCTGTTGATGGGTACTTAGGTTCCTTCCAAATCTTGTCTATTGTGAATAGTGCTGCAATAAACATGGAAGTGCCGATATCTCTTTGATATACTGATTTTTTTTTTCTATTGGATATACCCCTAGCAGTGGAATTGCTCGATCATATGGTAGCTCTATTTTTAGTTGTTGTTGTTGTTGTTGTTGTTTTTTTGGAAACGGAGTCTCGCTCTGTCGCCCAGGCTGGAGTGCAGTGGCGCGATCTCGGCTCACTGCGAACTCCGCCTCCTGGGTTCACGCCATTTTCCTGCCTCAGCCTCCCGAGTAGCTGGGACTACAGGCGCCCGCCACCACGCTTGGCTAGTTTATTTTTTGTATTTTTAGTAGAGATGGGGTTTCACCGTTGTCTTCATCTCCTGACCTTGTAATTCGCCCTCCTCGGCCTCCTAAAGTGCTGGGATTATAGGCATGAGCCACTGCGCCCGGCTTTTTTTTTTTTTTTTTTTTGAGATGGAGTCTTCTTGGTCTGTCACCAGGCTGGAGTGCAGGAATGCAATCTCGGCTCACTGCAACCTCTGCCTCCCATGTTCGAGTGATTCTTCTGCTTCAGCCTCCCAAGTAGCTAGGACTAAGGGTGCGAACCACCACGCCCAGCTAATTTTTGTATTTTTAGTAGAGATGGGGTTTCACCATGTTGGCCAGGATGTTCTCGATCTCCTGACCTCATGATCCGCCTGACTCGACCTCCCAAAGTGCTGGGATTACAGGCATGAGCCACTGCGCCCGGCCTATTTTTAGTTTTTTAAGGAACCTCCGGAGTGTTGTACATAGTAGTTATACAAACTTCAATTCCCACCAACATTGTACAAGGGTTCCCTTTTCTCCAGGTCCTTGCCAGCGTTCATTATTCCCTGTCTTTTAGATAAAAGCCGTTTTAACTGAGGTGATATGATTCTCATTGCAGTTTTGATTTGCATTTCTCTGAGGATCAATGATGTTGAGTACTTTTTCATATACTTGTTTGCCATTTGTATGTCTTTTGAGAAATACCTATTCAGATTTTTTGCCCGTTTTTAATTGGATTATTAGATTTCTTGTCTATTGTTTCAGCTCCTTATATATTCTGGTTATTATTTTTATTATTATTTTTGAGATGGAGTCTTGCTCTGTTGCCCAGGATTGAGTGCAGTGGCACAATCTCAGCTCACTGCAACCTCCACCTCCCGAGTTCAAGTGATTCTCCTGCCTCAGCCTCCCAGGTAGCTGGGACTACAGGCACGTGCCACCATACCCAGCTAATTGTTTGTATTTTTAGTAGAGACGGGGTTTCACTGTGTTAGCCAGGATGGTCTTGATCTCCTGACCTTGTGATCGACCTGCCTTGGCTTCCCAAAGTGCTGGGATTACAGGTGTGAGCCACCATGCCCAGCCTGGTTGTTGTTGTTATTGTTGTTGTTGTTGTTATTATTATTATTATTTGAGACAGATTCTTGCTCTGTCGCCCAGACTGGAGTGTAGTGGCATGATCTTGGCTCACTGCAATCTCCACCTCCTGGCCTCAAGCAATTTCCCTGCCTCAGCTTCCCGAGTAGCTGGGACTACAGGTGCACACTACCACACCCAGCTAATTTTTGTATTTTTAGTAGAGATGGGGTTTCAACATGTTGGCCAGGATGGTCTTAATCTCCTGACCTCATGATCCACCCGCCTCGGCCTCCCAAATTGGCCTCCCTGGGATTACAGGCGTGAGCCACCGCACCCGGCCATATCAGTGTTTTATAGTTTTCATTGCAGAGAGTTTTCACTTCTTTGGTTAAGTTTATTCCTAGGTATTTTATTTTAATTGTAGCTGTGGTAAATGGGATTACTTTCTTGATTTCCTTTTCAGATGTTCACTGTTGGCATATAGAAATGCTGCTGGTTGGCCGGGGACAATGGCTCGTGCCTGTAATCCCAGCACTTTGGGAGACCGAGGCGGATGGATCATGAGGTCAGGAGTTCGAGACCAGCCTGACCAACATGGTGAAACCCTGTCTCTACTAAAAATGCAAAAAAATTAGCCAGGCATGGTGGCACACGCCTGTAGTCCCAGCTACTCGGGAGGCTGAGGTGGCAGAATCACTTGAACCCAGGAGGCAGAGGTTGCAGTAAGCCAAGATTGCACAACTGCACTCTAGCCCGGGTAACAGAGCGAGACTCCATCTCAGAAATAAATAAATAAATAAATAGATAAATAAATAAATAAATTAGTTGGGTGTGGTGGCGCATACATGTAATCCCAGCTACTTGGGAGGCTGAGGCTGGAAAATCACTTGAACCCAGGTGGTGGAGGTTGCAGTGAGCTGAGATCATGCCACTGCACTCCAGCCTGGGCGACAGAGCAAGACTCTGCCTCAAAAAAAAGGAAAGAAATGCTGCTGCTTTTGTATGCTGATTTTGAATCCTGCAACTTTACTGAATTTGTTTATCTTTACTGAATTTGAGTTTTGTGGTGGAGTCTTTAGATTTTTCTAAATATAAAAGCCTATCATCTGCAAAAAGAATAATTAGACTTCTTTCAATTTTGGGTTCCCTTTATTTCTTTCTTTTGTCTGATTGCTATAGCTAGGACTTCCAGTACTATGTTGAATGACAGTGCTGAAAGTGGGCATGCTTATCTTGTTCTAGATCTTAGAGAAAAGGTGTTATCAAAACACCAGGGGTTAGCCTATAATCCCAGCACTATGGGGAGCTGAGGTGGGTAGATGACTTGAGTAGCTGAGATTACAGGCATGTGCCACCACACCCGGCTAATTTTTGTATTTTTATTAGAGATGGGGTTTCCCCATATTGGCCAGGCTGGTCTTGAACTCCTGACCTCAGGTGATCCACCCACCTCAGCCTCCCAAAGTGCTGGGATTATAGGCATGAGTCACCGTGCCCGGCAGTAGGATGAGTTTGGAAGTATTCCCTACTGCTCTATTTTTTGGAATAGTTTGAGTAAGATTGGTATTAATTCTTCTTTAAATGTTTGGTAAAACTCAGCAGTGAAGCCAGTGGGCCCCAGGCATTTCTTTGCTAGGAGAATTTTTATTATGGCTTTGATCTCATTACTTGTGATTGGTTTGTTCAGGTTTTAAGTTTCTTCATGGTTCAATCTTGATAAGTGGTATGTGCCTAGGAATGTACTTGTTTCTTCCAGATTTTCCAATGTATTGGCATATAGTTGTTCATAGAAGCCACTAACAATCCTTTGAATTTCTTCCATATCAGTTGTAATGTCTCCTTTTTCATCTCTGATTTTACTTACTTGGTTCTCTCTTTTTTTCTTAGTCTGGCTAAAGGTTTGTCAGTTTTATCTTTTCAAAAAAAACAACTTTTTGTTTTGTTGATTTTTGTATTGTTTTCTTCATTTCAAATTAATTTATATCTGCTCTGATCCTTATTATTTATTTATTTACTTTTCCTAACTGTGAGTTCAGTTTGCTCTTACTTTTCCAGAGCTTTTTTTTTTTTTTTTGAGACGGAGTCTCACTCTTTTGCCCAGGTTGGAGTACAATGGCATAATCCTAGCTCACTGCAACCTCTGCCTCCTGGGTTCAAGGGATTCTCCTGCCTCAGCCTCCCGAGTAGCTGGGATTACACACACACACTACCATGCCCAGCTAATTTTTGTATTTTTAGTAGAGATGGGGTTTTACCATGTTAGCCAGGCTGGTCTTAACCCCCTGACCTCAGGTGATCCACCTGCCTTGGCCTCCCAAAATGCTGGGATTACAGGCCAATGCCTGGGCATTACTTTTCCACTTCTTTAAGATGTATCATCAGGTTATTTACTTGAAGTTTTTCTTATTTTTTGATGTAGGCACTTATAGCTTTAAATTTCCCTCTTAGTACTGCTTTCACTGTATCCCATAGGTTTTGGTATGTTGTGTTTCCATTATCATTCATTTCAATACATTTTTCAATTTCCTTCTTAATTTTTGCATTGACCCACTGTCAGGAGCATATTGTTTAATTTCAATGTCTGTATATATTTTCCAGAATTCCTGTTGTTATTTATAGTTTTATACCAATGTGGTCAGAGAAGATGCTTGATATTATTTCAATTTTGTGAATGTTTTAAGACTTGTTTTGTGTTCTAACATATATGGTTTATCCTTCAGAATGATCTATGTGCTGAGGAGAAGAATATATTCTGCAGCCATTGGATGAAATGTTCTATAAATATCTGTTAGGTCCATTTTTTCTCTAGTGCAGATTAAGTCCAATGTTTCTTTGTTGATGTTCTGTCTGGGAGAAAAGGGGTCTAGGAGATCTGTCCAATGCTGAAAGTTGGGTGTTAAACTGTCCAGCTATTATTGTATTCAGGTCTATCTCTCTCTTTTGCTCTGATAATATTTGCTTTTATAAAATCTGGGTGCTTTAGTGTTTGGTGCATATATATTAATAATCATATCCTCTTGCTGAATTGGCACCTTTATCATTATATAATGACCTTCTTTGTCTGTTCTTACAGTTTTTGTCTTGAAATCTATTTTTTTTTTTTTTTTGAGATGGAGTCTCGCTCAGTCGCCCAGGCTGGAGTGCAGTGGCGTGATCTCAGCTCACTGCAAGCTCCGCCTCCCAGGTTCACACCATTCTCCTGCCTCAGCCTCCCAAGTAGCTGGGACCCCGCTGCCACACCCAGCTAATTTTTTGCATTTTCAGTAGAGACGGGGTTTCACCGTGTTAACCAGGATGGTCTCGATCTTCTGACCTCGTGATCCACCCGCCTCGGCCTCCCAAAGTGCTGGGATTACAGGTGTGAGCCACCGCGCCTGGCCTTAAAATCTATTTTGTCTGATATAAGTATAGTGACTCCTGTTCTCTTTTGGTTTCCATTAGCATGGAATATCTTTTTCCATCCCTTTATGTTAAGTCTATGTGCATCTTTATAAGTTAAATGTGTCTCTTTGTCTCTGTTATATGTGTCTCTGTGCTTTTTGTGTGTGTGCTTACTATTACCAGTGAGTTCTGTACCTTCAGATGATTTCTTTTTCTTTCCTTTTTTTTTTTTTTTTTTTTTTTTTTGAGACAGAGTCTCACTCTGTCGCCCAGGCTGGAGTGCAGTGGTGCGATTTTGGCTCACTGCAACCTCCACTTCCTGGGTTCAAGAGATTCTCCTACCTCAACCTCCTGAGTATCTTGGATTACAGGCACCCGCCACCACACCCAGCCAATTTTTGTATTTTTAGTAGAGACATGGTTTCGCCACGTAGACCAGGCTGGTCTCAAACTCCTGATCTCAGGTAATCTGCCCGCCTTGGCCTCCCAAAGTGTTGGGATTACAGGCGTGAGCCACTGCACCTGGCCCAGATGATTTCATTATACTCGTCAACATTCTTTTCTTTCAGATTGAGGAGCTCCCTTTAGTATTTCTTGTAGGATAGGTCTGGTGTTGAGGAAATCCCTCAGCTTTTGTTTGTCTCAGAAGGTCCTTCTTTCTTTTTTTTTTTTTTTTTTTGTTTTTGTTTTGAGACGGAGTCTCGCTGTGTCACCAAGGCTGGAGTGCAGTGGCCGGATCTCAGCTCACTGCAAGCTCCGCCTCCCGGGTTCCCGCCATTCTCCTCCCGCCAGCCTCCCGGGTAGCTGGGACTACAGGCGCCCGCCACCTCGCCCGGCTAGTTTTTTGTATTTTTTAGTAGAGACGGGGTTTCACCGTGTTAGCCAGGATGGTCTTGATCTCCTGACCTCATGATCCGCCCGTCTCGGCCTCCCAAAGTGCTGGGATTACAGGCTTGAGCCACCGCGCCCGGCCGGTCCTTCTTTCTTTTCAATGGAAACTTTACAAGCAAGGAAAGAATGGGATGACAAGGAACACATTAAATATGTCATGGCATTTTCTCCTTGCCTGTAAGGTTTCCAGGTTTCCACAGAAAAGTCTGCCGCCAGACATATTGGAGCTCCCTTGTATGGTATTTGTTTTTTTTTTCTTTTGCCGCTTTTAGGGCCCTGTCTTTAACCTTGACCTTTGGGAGTTTGATTATTAGTAGTAGTCCTATTTGGGTTAAATTCGCTTGGTGTTCTATAACCTTCTTGTAGTTGAAAATTGATTTTTTTTTTTCTAGGTTTGGAAAGTTCTCTGATATTATCTCTTCCTTTGAGTAAGCTTTTTTATTTTTGTTTTCTTTCATATTTTTTAGATGGCTAATTCTGAAAATTTTTCTGTCTTTATCTCTTTCTCTACCTCCTCTTTCAGGCCAATAACTCTTAGATTTTCCCCCTTTTGAGGCTATTTTGTAGATCCTGTAGGTGTGCTTCATTTTTTATTCTTTTTTTGTGTTTTGTCTTGAATTTGAGTTTTCTCAAAAGAGCTATTTTGAATTTTCTGTCTAAAAGGTCAGAGATATCTCTGTTCCTCCAGGATTAGCCCTTGGTGACTTATTTAGTTTGTTTGGTGAGGTCATGTTTTCCTGAATGGAAATGATGCTTGTAGATATTTGTCGGTGTCTGAGTATTGAAGAGTTAGGTATTTACTGTAATCTTCACAGTCTGGCTTTGAGACTTGGGCCCGAAGCCCAATGACGCTGTGGTTTTTGCAGACTCAGAGGTACTGCCTTAGTAGTCTTGGCTAAGATCTGGAAAAATACTCTAGATTACCAGGCAGAGACTCTTGTTCTTCCCTTACTTCTCCAAACAAATGAAATCTCTTTCTCTCTCTGTCCTGAGCCACCTGTAGGTGGCAGTGTGGTGATGCAAGCATATGTGGCCTCACTACTGGGACTGCACTGGGTTAGACCTGAAGTCAGCACAGCGCTGATTTTTTTTTTTTTTTTTTTTTTTTTTTTTTTTTTGAGACGGAGTCTCACTCTGTCGCTGAGGCTGGAGTGCAGTGGCACAATCTTGGTTCACTGCAGCCTCCGTTTCATGGGTTCAGGCAACTCTCTGCCTCAGCCTCCTGAGTAGCTGGGATTACAGGCATCCGCCACCATGCTTGGCTAATTTTTTTGTATTTTTACTAGAGATAAGATGTTGGCCAGGCTGGTCTCAAACTCCTGACCTCAAATGATCCACCCGCCTTGGCTTCCCAAAGTGTTGGGATTACAGGCGTGAGCCACCACGCCTGGTCAACACTGGGTCTTGCCCAAGACCTTTGCCTTCAGGGCAGTGAGTTCCACCAGGTCCCAGGTGTGTCCAGAGATGATGTCTGGGAGCCAGGGATTACGATAAAAAATTTTAGCAGTTTACCTGATGTTCTGTTCTACACAGCTAAGCTAGCCCACCTCTAAGCCCAGCCTAGCACTAGGAATTGCCTAGGAATTGTAGTCCTTATGTCCTAGACCGCCTCTCAAGTTTACTTGGGACCCCAGAGAAACTCAAGTTCCAACCATTGGGATGAGCCAGTTCCCCTCTGGCTAGGGCTGGTCCAAATGTTTTTTTGCATGTGTGGGTGCTGGGCTCATGGCTTTATCTGCTGTGACAGGGCAGCACTGAGTTCAATGTAAAGTACCCCAATGTAAAGTACCCCAGTCACTGTGCTTTCTCTCCCCAAAGTGCAGAGATTCTCTCTATGCCACATGGCTGCTGCCAGGGGATGGGGGAGGGGTGGCATTGGTGATTCAAGACTGCCCTCCTCAATGCCTTTTTAGTGATATGAAGTTAAAACCATGTACTATGATCGCTCATCTGATTTTTTGGTTCTTGTTATGGTGCTTTTCTGTGTGTCGATAATTATTAAAATGTGGTATTCCAGTAGCAGGGACAAACAGTGTAGCCTTCTATTCTGCCATCTTGCTCTGCCTCTTCACTAGTGAGTTTTGTACGTTCATATGATTTCTTGCTTATCAACATTCTTTTCTTTCAGAATAAATATCTTTTAGGATTTCTTATAAGATAGGTCTGGTGTTGAAGAAGTTCCTCAGCTTTTGCTTGTCTAGGAAAGTCTTTATTTCTCCTTCATGTTCAGATATACTATCCTGGGATAAAAGTTTCTTTCTTCAACACTTTGAATATGTCATACCATTCTCTCCTTGCTTGTAAGGTTTCCACTGATAAGTCTGCTGCCAGAAGTATTAGAGCTCTTTTGTATGTTATTTGTTACTTTTCTCTTGCTGCTTTTAGGACTCTTTCTTTATCTCTGACCTTTGGGAGTTTCATTATTAAATGACTTGAGGTAGTCTTATTTGGGTTAGATCTGCTTGATGTTCTATGACCTTCGTGTACTCAAACATCGATATCTTTTTTTTTTTTTTTTTTTTTTTTTTGAGACGGAATCTCGCTCTGTCACCCAGGCTGGAGTGCAGTGGCCGGATCTCAGCTCACTGCAAGCTCCGCCTCCCGGGTTCACGCCATTCTCCTGCCTCAGCCTCCCGAGTAGCTGGGACTACAGGCACCTGCCACCTCGCCCGGCTAAGTTTTCGTATTTCTTTCTCTAAGTTTGAAAATTATCTGATATAATCCCTCTAAATAAACTTTCCACCCCTATTTATCTCTCTACCTCCCTTTTAAGGCTAATAACTTAGATTTCCCCTTTTGAGGCTATTTTCTAGATTCTGTAGGTGTGCTTCATTGTTTTTTACTCTTTTTTCTTTTGTCTCCTGTGACTGTGTTTGTTCGTTCCTTCCTTTCTTCCTTTCTTCCCTCCCTCCTTTCTCTTTCTCTTTTTCCTTTCCTTTCTCTCTTTCTTTCTTCCCTTTCTTTCCTTTTTCTTTCTCTTTCTTTCCCTCTCTCTCTGCCTTTCTTTCTTTCATCTTTGTCTTTTTTTTTTTTTTTTTTTTTTTTTGAGACGGAGTCTCGCTCTGTCACCCAGGCTGGAGTGCAGTGGCCGAATCTCAGCTCACTGCAAGCTCCACCTCCCGGGTTTACGCCATTCTCCTGCCTCAGCCTCCCGAGTAGCTGGGACTACAGGCGCCCGCCACCTCGCCCGGCTAAGTTTTCGTATTTTTTAGTAGAGACGGGGTTTCACCGTGTCAGCCAGGATGGTCTTGATCTCCTGACCTCGTGATCCGCCCGTCTCGGCCTCCCAAAGTGCTGGGATTACAGGCTTGAGCCACCGCACCCGGCCTTTTTTTTTTTTTTAAAGAGCCTCACTCTGTCACCCAAACTGGAGTGCAATGCAATAATCTCAGCTCACTGCAACCTCTGCCTCCTGGGTTCAAGGGATTCTTGTGCCTCATCCTCCTGAGTAGTTGGGACTACAGGTATGCGCCACCATGCCTGGCTAATTTTTGTATTTGTAGTAGAAATGGGGTTTTGCCATGTTGGCCAGGTTGGTCTTGAACTCCTGACCTCAGGTGATCCACCCACTTCAGCCTCCCAAAATGCTAGGATTATAAGCATGAAACACTGGGCCTGGCCTGACTGTGTATTTTCTTTTTTTTTTTCTTTTTGAGACGGAGTCTCGCTCTGTCGCCCAGGCTGGAGTGCAGTGGCTGGATCTCACCTCACTGCAAGCTCTGCCTCCCGGGTTCACGCCATTCTCCTGCCTCAGCCTCCCAAGTAGCTGGGACTACAGGCGCCTGCCACCTTGCCCGGCTAGTTTTTGGTATTTTTTAGTAGAGACGGGGTTTCACCGTGTTAGCCAGGATGGTCTTGATCTCCTGACCTCGTGATCCGCCCGTCTCGGCCTCCCAAAGTGCTGGGATTACAGGCTTGAGCCACCACGCCCGGCCCTGTGTATTTTCAAATAGCCTGTCTTCAAACTCACTAATTCTTTCTTCTGTTTGATCAATTCTGCTGTTAACATACTCTGATGCATTCTTCAGTACATCAACTACATTTTTCAACTCCAGTATTTCTGCTTGATTCTTTTAAATTATTTCAATATATTTGTTAAATATATCTGATAGGATTCTGAATTCCTTCTCAGTGTTATCTTGAATTTTATTGAGCTTTCTCAAAAGAGCTATTTTGAATTCTCTGTCTAAAAAGTCATATACCTCTGTTTCTCCAGGATTAGTCCTTGGTGTCTTATTCAGTTTGTTCAGTGAGGTTATGTTTTCGTGGATGGAACTGATGTTTATGGATGTTTATCAGTGTTTGGGCATTGAAGGGTTAGATATTTATTGTAGTCTTTACAATCTGGGCTTGTTTGTACCTGTCCTTCTTGTATTTTAAAGGACTTGTGTGTTATGATCTAAGTCTTTGATCACTGTAGCTGTATCAAGGGGCACCCCAAGCTCAGTAATGCTGTGGCTCTTGCAGACTATTAGAGATACCAACTTGGTGATCCTGGGTAAGATCTGGGAGAATTCCCTGGATTACCAGGCAGAGACTCTTGTTCTCTTCCGTCACTTTCCCCCAGACAAAGTCTCTGTCTCCCCGTGTTGAGTCGCCTGGGTCTGGGAAAGGGGTGACACAATCAGTCCTGTGACCACCACCACTGAGACTGCACTGGATCAGACCCAAAGCCAGTAGAGCACTGGGTTTCACCCAATGCCCATGGTGACCACTGCCTGGCTACTGCCTGTGTTCACTTAAGGCCCAAGGGTACTACAATCAGCAGGTGGTGAATCCAGCCAATCTTATGTCCTTCCCTTCAGGGCAGTGAGTTCCCCTTGGCCCCGGGTAGGTCCAAAGATGCCATCAAGGAGCCAGGGCCTCAAGTCAGGAATCTTAGGACTCTACCTGGTACTGCATTGTACTGCAGCTAAGCTGGCACCTACGTTGCAAGATGAAGTTCTTCCCACTCTTCCCACCTCTTTCCTCAAGTAGAAGAGTCTCTCCCCATGACCACTACTGCCTCAGTCCCATGGCAAGTACTGCCTGGCTACCATCAAAGTTCACTTAAGGCCCAAGGGCTCTTCAGTCAGGTCGTGGTGAATGCTGCCAGGCCTGGTTCTCTCCCTTTAGGGCAATGGATTCCCTTCTGGCCCAGAGTAGTTCCAGAAATGCTTTCCAGGGGCCGGGCGCGGTGGCTCACGCCTGTAATCCCAGCACTTTGGGAGGCTGAGGCGGGCAGATCACAAGGTCAGGAAATCGAGATCATCTTGGCTAACACGGTGAAACCCCGTCTCCTACTAAAAATACAAAAATATTAGCCAGGCGTGGTGGAGGGCGCCTGCAGTCCCAGCTACTCGGGAAGCTGAGGCAGGAGAATGGTGTGAACCCGGGAGGAGGAGCTTGCAGTGAGCCAAGATTGCGCCACTGCACTCCAGCCTGGTCGACAGAGCGAGACTCCGTCTCAATAAAAAAAAAAAAAAAAAAGAAATGCTTTCCAGGAGGCAAGGCCTAGAATTGGGGACCCTGGAAGGCTGCTTGTTGCTCTACCCCACTGTGACTCAGCTGGTACCCAAGCTGCAAGACAAAGTCCCCTTTATTCTTCCCTCTCCTCTCCTCAAGCAGGAGTCTCTACCCATAGCCACCACAGTTCGGAATGTGCTGGGTTACACCTGAAGCCAGCATGGCTCTGAGTCTTACCCAAGGCCTGCCGTGAGTACTGCCTGACTATTCAGGTCCCAGTGGCTCTTTAGTAAGCAAGTGATGAATCCTGCCAGGACTGGGTCCTTCTCTGCAAGGCAGCAGGCTCCCTTCTAGCCCAGGATGTGTCTAGAAATGTCATCTAGCAGCACGGGCCTGGAATGAGGCCTCAGGACTTTGCCTCGTGCCCGATTCCATGGTAGTTGAGCTGGTATCCAAGATGCAAGACAAAGTCCTCTTTACTCTTCCCTTTCCTCTCCTCAATCAGGAGGAAGGAGTCTCTCCTAGAACTGTGAGCTGCACTGCCTGGGGTTCTGGGATATAAGTACTCCCTTGGCCACCCCAGCTGGTATCTCACTAGGTTGTGTGCACCCCAAAGTCCACTGGCTCTGAGCCTAGCACAGCACCAGGACTTGCCCAGGAATTGCAGTCCCTGTGGCCTACACTGCCTTTCAAGTTTACCTAGGCCTCCAAAGCACTTTAGCCTGTGGGGCTTGCCGGAACTCAGGTTCCAACTGCTGGAATGGACAATTCCCCTCTGGCTAGAGTTGGTCTAAATGCTCCCTCTGGGTTATTGGCTGATGTCTGCCCTGTGTTGCTTTCTGCTGTGCCAGGGCAGCACTGAGTTCAAATGCAGAGTCTTACAATCATTGTATTCTTCCTCCCCCAGGAGCAGATTCTCTCCTCACGCCAAGTGGCCACTACCAGGGGATGAAGAGGGATGATGTCGACAATTCAAGACTATATTTCTTTACCTCTTCAGTGCCTGTTTCCTTAATATGATAATAAAACCAGGTACTGCAATCCTTCACCTGATTTTTGGTTCTTATGAAGGTGCTTTTTTAATGTAGCTGTTCAATTTGATATTTCTGTTGGAGGGATGATTGCTGGAGGCCTCTATTTAGCCATCTTGCTCTGCCTCCTTGCAACACATAAAATTATTTAAACACTTTTGTGCAACTGTAAGTTCAAATGTTTGTAATTTTATTTATTTTATTTTGTTCTTTGAGATGAAGTCTCCCTCTGTTACCCAGGCTAGAGTGCAGTGGCGTGATCTTGGCTCACTGCAACCTCTACCTCCTGGGTTCGAGCAATTCTCCTGCCTCATCCTCCCAAGTAGCTGGGATTACAGGTGCCTGCCCCCATGCCTGGCTAGCTTTTGTACATTTATTAGAGATGGGGTTTTGCCATGTTGCCCAGGCTGGTCTCGAACTCCTGACTTCAAGGGATCCACCTGCCTTAGCCTCCCAAAATGCTGGGATTACAGGCATGAGCCACTGTACCCAGCCCAAATGGTTGTAATTTTAAACATTACTTATAGAAATTCTAAAATCTGTCAAACAGATTTAATAAGAAATTTGCAGCAGGGAGCAGTGACTCTCACCTGTAATCCCAGCACTTTGGGAAGTTGAGGCAGGTGGGTCACTTGAGCCCAGGAGTTCGAGATCAGTCTGGGAACACGGCAAAAACCCATCTCTACAAAAAATACAAGTTAGCTTGGCATGGTGGCATGTGCCTGTGGTCCCAGCTACTGGAGAGGCTGAGGCAGGAAGATCACCTGAGCCTGGGGAAGTTGAAGCTGCAGTGAGCCGTGATGGCACCACTGCATTCCAGCCTGAGCAACAGAGTGAGGCTCTGTCTCAATAATAATAATTTTATAACTTACAAGTACAAATTCTTGTAAGTAGTCACTTCTTGTCAACTGTAAGCATCATCAACTAGTGTGGTTTTCATGTCATCCCAAGATGCTTGTAGAGATCATGAGTGAACCAAATCCAGTTGCACTCCCAAGGAAACACTCATCAACATTTTATATAAATAGATTACTTGCTGGGACTCTGGTGTTAACATGTCTCATTCCCATCTTTTGCAAATGGGCAGGGTGAAAAAGAGCTCCCAGGGTACTAGGGGTAAAGCAGGACTTTCTATCCCAGGTTGGCTAGTTGGGGACAATCATTTTTTGGGACAATTGTTGTGTCCAAATTGGTCAGTGTGTCTGGTGATATGTCCAGAGTTGTTACCTTCTAGGTAATTAGTGAATCTGAGGTGATAATATGCCATGTTGTCTGGCTCATGTGGTTTGTTTATTGAGTCTCTTCAAGTTTTTCAGCTGCTCCTCTATATTTCTCCTGTATTTGGATAATAATTAGCTGTTTGGATTGGGAATGTGCCCAAGGCCAGCCCTTGCTGAGGCAGGGGTGAAGATTTCCACCATCTTCTGCTAGGATTGGATTCCCACTGCCCCAGCAATGTCTCTACTTTGAGGAAGGTGCTGAGTCAACAACTCTCTCTGCCTTTCCTTTTGGCCTTTTAAGGCCTTTGCAGAGTTGGGATTGTTACGAAGCAAGGCAGCTTCACAGAGACAGCTAATCCTGTCACAAGTTTCTGGCATACTCTGTAGCAATGGACAGCCACTATTAACCTTTTTGAGCTTTATTTTCCTCATCTGTAAAACTAGAGTAGTACTTCCTCATAAGTTGTGAGCATTAAATGAGCTCATACATATAAAATGTCAGCATAAAGTAAGTACTCAATAAATAGTAGCTATTACCTTCCTAAAAACATATATATTTTATTTATTTATTTATTTATTTATTTATTTATTTATTTATTTGAGACGTAGTCTCACTCTGTCGCCCAGGCTGGAGCGAAGTGACGTGATCTCGGCCCACTGCAAGCTCCGCCTCCCGGGTTCACGCCATTCTCCTGCCTCCGCCTCCCGAGTTGCTGTGACTACAGGCACATGCCATCATGCCCGGCTAATTTTTTTTGTACTTTTAGTAGCGACGGAGTTTCTCCGTGTTAGCCAGGATGGTCTCGATCTGCTGACCTTGTGATCTGCCCGCCTCAGCCTCCCAAAGTGCTGGGATTACAGGTGTGAGCCGCCGTGCTCGGCCTATATTTTATTTTTAATCGACAATAATTATATGTATTTATGCGATACAATGTAATTTTAATTGTTTACATTGTGAAATTATTAAATCAAGCTAGTTAACAACTCTATCACCTCACGTACTTACCATTTTTTGTGGTGAAAACATTTAAAATCTATCATGTATATATGTTTAACACGGGTATTTTTCCCAAGGTTCAGCTGGGCTTAGTTTTCCTGGGAAAACTGGATTACAGTACTTGTAAGTTTAATGGATGTGAAATTGATTGAATTTTAAGAAATCATAGCAAACTATATTCGGTTGAACCTTGGGAAATATACTTGTAGAAACATGATCATTTATTTACAATGCAAGTCTGCTACTCGAGGACTCTCATTTTGTAAGCATACTAGGGGAGTCGAATTAGTAAGGAGCAGATTAGATCACTTGATACATATCACCTTATATATACATACATATATATGTATGTGTGTATATATAATATATATTTATATATATATATATATTTTTTGAGACAAAGTTTCACTCTTTCACCAAGACTGGAGTGCAGTGGTGCAAGGTGCAATCATAGCTCACTGTAGCCTTGAACTCCTGGGCTCAAGTAATCCTCTTTCCTCAGCTTCCCAGATAGCTAGGACTACAAGCATGCATCACCACACCTGGCTAATTAAAAAAAAAATTTTTTTTTGGCCAGGTGTGGTGGCTCACGCCTGTAATTCCAGCACTTTGGGAGGCCAAGGCGGGCAGATCACGAGCTCTGGAATTCGAGACCAGCCTGACCAACATGGTGAAACCCCATCTCTACTAAAAATACAAAAAATGAGCCAGGCGTGGTGGCGGGCGCCTGTAGTCCCAGCTACTCGGGAGGTTGAGGCAAGAGTATCGCTTGAACCTGGGAGGTAGAGGTTGCAGTGAGCCCAGATCACACCACTGTACTTCAGCCTGGTGACAGAGCGAGACTCCGTCTCAAAAAAAAAAAAAAAAGCAATTTTTTTGTAGAGTTGGGGGTCTCACTATGTTGCCCAGCCTAGTCTCCAACTCCTGGCCTCAAATGGTCCTCTCACCTCAGACTCTCAATGCAGTAGGATTACAAGTGTGAGCCACCACACTCCAAAATTTTTCTTTTTTTTTTTTTT
>NC_037674.1:16040631-16041116 GCF_003255815.1 Theropithecus gelada
ATCTCAGCTCACTGCAAGCTCCGCCTCCCGGGTTCACGCCATTCTCCTGCCTCAGCCTCCCGAGTAGCTGGGACTACAGGCGCCCGCCACCGAGCCCGGCTAGTTTTTTGTATTTTTTAGTAGAGACGGGGTTTCACCGTGTCAGCCAGGATGGTCTCGATCTCCTGACCTCGTGATCCGCCCGTCTCGGCCTCCCAAAGTGCTGGGATTACAGGCTTGAGCCACCGCGCCCGGCCCAAAATTTTTCAATTAACGTTATTTATAAATATTCTCATAGATTGCCAATTTAGCTATTAGAGGGAAATCTAGTTTGCCTTATTTCCAAGTGGGTTGTTTTGGAGGAAAGGAACAGAAACTACTCAAACCAGTTTAATCAATAAAAATGGAAGGGAGATTTATTGGAATGTAGGGATATCTCATAACTCAAGAGCATTAATCCTTAAGAGTTCAATTTCTTTTTTTTTTTTTTTTTTTTTTTTTTTTTT
>NC_037674.1:16041215-16139569 GCF_003255815.1 Theropithecus gelada
TTTTTTTTTTTGAGACGGAGTCTCGCGCTGTGTCACCCAGGCTGGAGTGCAGTGGCGCGATCTCGGCTCACTGCAAGCTCCGCCTCCCAGGTTCACGCCATTCTCCTGCCTCAGCCTCCGAGTAGCTGGGACTACAGGCGCCCGCCACCACGCCCGGCTAGTTTTTTTTGTATTTTTAGTAGAGACGGGGTTTCACCATGTTAGCCAGGATGGTCTCGATCTCCTGACCTCGTGATCCACCCGCCTCGGCCTCCCAAAGTGCTGGGATTACAGGCTTGAGCCACCGCGCCCGGCCTTTTTTTTTTTTTTTTTTAAGTCAAAAGAACCCAAGAGCAGGAGGAGTAAGTACTGCTAGGCTTCTGAGAAACTGGAAAGGCAATCTGGAAAGGAGTCAGAATTCAAATGGTCCATTTATCTTTGACTCTCTCCTTAGTATCTCAATTTCTTTCTTTCTTTCTTTTTTTTTTTTTTTGAGACAGAGTCTTGCTCTGTCGTCCAGGCTGGAGTGTAGTGGCATGATCTCAGCTCACTGCAACCTCTGCCTCCCGGGTTCAAGCGATTCTCCTGCCTCGGCCTCCTGAGTAGCTGGGATTACCGGCATGTGCCACCACACCCAGCTAATTTTTGTATTTTTAGTAGAGATGGGGTTTCACCATGTTGGCCAGGCTGGTCTCGAACTCCTCCTGACCACAGGTGATCCACCTGCCTTGGTCTCCCAGAGAGCTGGGATTACAGGCTTGAGCCATCGCGCCTGACATCAATTTCTTAATCTTTCTGCAGATGTGCTTTCTCTGATTTGACACATCTATCTGTGTACTTTGCTCCATAAATTCCTGAGGTCAGACTTGAATATAAAACCCAAGTACAATTTTCCAGGAGCAGGAAAATGATTGGCTGATTTGGGGTCAGATGAACACTGCTGGTACAACCAGTGGTCAGAAAGGTAAAAGTCATGTGACTACAGTCAGCTAGGAGGAGGGCTGTAGGTTTGCAGATGCTCTAAAGGTGTGGGAAGAACTGGAGGCAAAGGTGTGTAACTTTGATATGGAAGAAAGTTCACTATTATCACAGGTACTATCTATAATCACTAAGTTACGTTGTTTCTACATCCAGAAAGCTGCCTGAGTCTGTTCTCTCTGTCATTCCTCTAATTCAGAGGACCCCAATGCCCCATCGTAGACCTGTGGCCTGTTAGGAACTGGGCTGAACAGCAGGAGGTGAGCAGCTGGCAAGCAAGCATTACTGCCTGAGCTCTGCCTCCTATCAGATCAGGGAGAGCATTATTCTCACAGGAACTCAAACCCTATTTTTTTGTTTTGTTTTGTTTTGTTTCTCTGTCGCCCAGGCTGGAGTGCAGTGGCCGGATCTCAGCTCGCTGCAAGCTCCGCCTTGCGGGTTTACGCCATTCTCCTGCCTCAGCCTCCCGAGTAGCTGGGACTACAGGCGCCCGCCACCTCACCTGGCAATTTTTTTTTTATTTTTTTTTTTTTTTTTTGAGACGGAGTCTCGCTCTGCCGCCCAGGCTGGAGTGCAGTGGCGCGATCTCAGCTCACTGCAAGCTCCGCCTCCTGGGTTCACGCCATTCTCCTGCCTCAGCCTCCCGAGTAGCTGGGACTACAGGCACCCGCCACCTCGCCCGGCTAGTTTTTTTGTATTTTTTAGTAGATACGGGGTTTCACCGTGTTAGCCAGGATGGTCTCGATCTCCTTACCTCATGATCCGCCCGTCTCGGCCTCCCAAAGTGCTGGGATTACAGGCTTGAGCCACCGCGCCCGGCCTATTTTGTATTTTTTAGTAGAGACGGGGTTTCACAGGGTTAGCCAGGATGGTCTCCATCTCCTGACCTCGTGATCTGCCCGCCTCGGCCTCCCAAAGTGCTGGGATTACAGGCTTGAGCCACTGCACCTGGCCACAAACGCTATTTTGAACTGCACCTGTGAGGAATCTAGATTGCACACTCCTTATGGCAATCTAACTGATGATCTTGAGGTACAACAGTTTCATTCCAAAACCATTCTCTGCCTCAGGCCCACCCCCCGAGCCCTGTAGAAAACTGTCTTTGATAAAACAGGTCCGTGGTGCCAAAAAGGTAGAATTGGAATCTAATTTAAATCTTCATCTCTTGCCTGAAATATTGCAACAACTTCCTTTTTGCTGTCTTCACTTTCACTCTCCTGAAATCTATTCTTCAATGCCACAGGGTAATAGTGTGAGGATTAAATAAAAACTTTGTCAACTTTAAAGCACTCCACATATATAAAGTAGTAATAAGGCCGTTGCAATGGCTCACACCTGTAATTCCAACACTTTGGGAGGTCAAGGTGGGAGGATCACTTGAGGCCAGGAGTTCAAGGCCAACTTGAACAGAGCGAGACGCTATCTCAAAAATTAAAAAAAGCCAGGCATGATGGTTCACACCTGTAATTCCAGCACTTTGGGAGGCCAAGGCAGGTGGATCACCTGAGGTCAGGAGTTTGAGACCAGCCTGGCCAACATGGTGAAACCCTGTCTCTACTAAAAATACAAAAAATTAGCTGGGTGTGGTGGCGAGTGCCTATAATCCCAGTTACTTGGGAGGCTGAGGCATGGAGACTCGCTTGCATCTGGGAGGTGGGGGTTGCAGTGAGCTGAGATCGCATCCCTGCACTCCAGCCTGGGTAACAGAGTGAGATTCCATCTAAAAATAATAATAAATAATAATAATAATAATAATAAATGAGTAATAGTGGAGGGGAAATAGATCTAACCAAATAACTTGTCTTCTTAAAAACTTTCAGTGATTTATTCAGTACCTAGAGAACAAAGCTCCTTATATATTTTTTGAGACAGAGTCTTGCTCTGTTGCCCAGGCTGGAGTGCAGTGGGGTGATCTCGGCTCACTGCAACCTCCACCTCCCAGGTTCAAGCAGTTCTGTGCCTCAGCCTCCCAAGTAGCTGGGATTACTTGCATGCGTCACCACGCCCAGCTACTTTTTGTAGTTTTAGTAGAGATGGGGTTTTGCCATCTTGGCCAGGCTGGTCTTGAACAGACCACGTGATCCACCCACCTTGGCTTCCCAAAGTGCTCGGATTACAGGCTTGAGCCACCGTGCCTGGCCTCTTCTTACATGTTTTGTTGTTGTTGCTTGCTTTTTGGGACAAGGTCTCACTCTGTAGCCCAGGTTGGAGTGCAGTGTCCCATCATAGCTCACTGCAGCCTTGACGTCCTGAGCTCAAGCAATCCTCCCACTTCAGCTTCCGGGATAGCTGAGACCACAGGCACAAGCCACCATGCCCAGCTTATTCTTTTTGGAGATATGGGGTCCCACTATGTTGCCCAGGCTGGCCTCCAACTCCTGAGCTCAAGTGATCCTCTCCTGCCTTGGCTTCCCAAAGTGCTGGGATCACAGGCGTGAGCCACTGTGCAGGCCTTATATGATCTTAAGCCTCTTCATATCCTGAACTAAATGTAACTTTCCAGTTTCGGCACTTGTTCTGGCACTTTTCCTCCCTCGCTAGATAATACTAATCTTTAATCATGTAGTTTGTTTCCATGCCCATACTACCCTATCTGCTTATAGTGTCTTCCACTTCGCCCAAGAAATCCTACTCAGCTAGCTTGTGTTGTTTTGAGACACTCTCGTTCTGTCGCCCACGCTGGAGTACAGTGGCGAGATCTCGGTTCGCTGCAACCTCTTCCTCCCGGGTTCAAGCGATTCTCGGCCCTACTCAGCCTTTAAAACCGGAATCACGGGTCAAAACTTTCTGGTAAACCACGGGACGGTTTAGGTTATGAAATTCAATGCCCTCTTCCTCTGAAGTCCTGCAAATCTCCAGTAAAGCACCACAGATTGACGAATATTCCAGCCATTTCCCTCTCCCCTCCGATAGCTCCATTTCCCACTTCTATCCATCTTCTCGAGCTTCCTCAGCTCCTCCACCTCCATGAGGCCTGGAAAGCACCTGGTTCCAGGAATGTGAGTCGGAGGCTCAGAGCGACCAGCGCCAAAAGCTGACGTTCAGATACTGCTGAAACAAACCACAAGAGTGCTAAGGCTCCAGGTAATAGTCCGGCTCCAGGTAATAGTCCAGCTGGGATGACGGTGAGAACTCGCAGGCCCGCCGGCGGTGCATGCCGGGAGATGCAGTCCCGGGCCGACGCATTACCTCTTGGGAGTTGTAGTCTTCGATCTGATAAACAGAACACAGCAACTCTGATGTCTTCCCCCACCGTCCCCCGAAAACCCTCGCCCCACCCGCGAGGGACTAGGGTAAGAGTAGGGGCGTTGCCGTGGTTGGCCTAGAACTCCTAGGCTCAGACGATCCTCTCGCCTCGGCCTCCCGAGTTAGCTGGGACTACGCGCGTGAGCCACCGCGCCCGGCATAAAGTCTGAATTAGTCCTTACGCAAAAAGGGAAGAGGGCAGTCCGTAACCTCGCGCAAGATCAAGCTCTCGAGTTCCAGTCTTGGGCTAGCGCGCAGGGCGGAAGGGGCAAGAAGGCGGATCCGGAAGGCGGAGATACGTTACGCCGACGCGGGCGTGACCCTGGGCGAGAGGGTTTGGCGCGAATTCTGAAAGCCGCCGGCGGAGCGCGCCCAGCGACCAGAGACCGAGCCTTAAGGAGAGCGCGGCGCTTCCCGAGGCGTGCAGCTGGGAGCTGAAACTCGTCTGGGTTGTGCGCAGAAGGCTGGGGCAAGCGAGTAGACTTGAAGTGGGGCGTAAGCCAGGGGCGTTGGGGTTCGCGCGGGTCAGGCGCGTGTCACCCCCGCGGGGTGAAGTCGCAGCGCGCGGCCCGTTGGAAAGAGCAGCGCTCAGGGCCAAGGTGAGTGTGTGAGGCGCAGGCCGGGCCCTCTATAGCTGCGGCTCGTCGTCGCCCACCTGGGTCCTGGCCGGTCCAATGCTGAGGGGCAGGTGGGGTCTCCGCGCGCAGTGTGAAACCCGGACGTGGCAGGGCGTGTCCGCGTCCGACCGACCCTCAGTTGCTGGGGCGAAAACACACGTGGACCCCAGTCTTTAGAACTAGGGGAGAAACATTAGAGCCTTCATAGCCAACACCCGTTTTATGAGTTTGAGCGAGGAGTCCGAGATCAGAGCGGTGTAGCCACAGCTGTTTAATATCACAGCCAGGGCTTCCGGATTCTTGGTCTGTCTTTCCGTTACACCGTGCTTAGAAAATACCAACCTGCAATTGCCAAAACAGTATTTTCGTCATCTAATGCGGAAAACCATTCGCATGATGCCTAGAGAATGATCTGAAGTGAGGCTTGGTTTTCTTAAAACTTTTTTTTTTTTTTGAGATGAAGTCTCGCTCTTTAGCCCAGGCTGGAGTGTAGTGGCGCGATCTCGGCTCACTGCAACCTCCACCTCCCGGGTTCAAGCGATTCTCCTACCTCAGCCTCCCGAGGAGCTGGGATTACAGGCTCCCGCCACCACGACTGGCTGATTTTTGTGTTTTTAGTAGAGACAGGGTTTCACCATGCTGGTCAGGCTGGTCTGGAACTCCTGACCTCAGGTTATCCACCCGCCTCCACCTCCCAAAGTGCTGGGATTACAGGCGTGAGCCACCGCGCCTGGCCCCTGTTTTTTTTTTTTTTTTTTTTTTTAAACTTCTAAAGTGATATGTAATATACATGTAGAAAAATGCACATTCACAACTGCATACAACTCCGTGAATTATTACAAAATATACTGGCCGGGTGTAGTGTCTCAAGTCTGTAGTCCCAGCACTTTAGGAGGTGGAGGCGGGAGGACAATTGAGCCCAAGAGTTTGAGAACAGCCTGGTCAAGATAGTGAGACCAGTATCTCTACAAATAGAAAAAATTAGCCAGGCTTGGTGGCGTGCACCTGTAGGCCCAGCTATTCAGGAGGCTGAGAAGGGAGGATCTAGCCTGGGAAGTATAAGCTGCAGTGAGCCGTGATCAGGCCACTGCACTCCAACCTGGGCGATAGAGCAAGACAAAATGAATGTACACCTACGTAATCACCACTTAATAGAATGGTCCCCAGAAGCCTTCCTTATGTAGTATTTAATATTTTCCCCTTTTTACAGTGGTAACTGGTATACTGGTTTCTAATGCGATTAACTAATGTTGCTCGTTTTTGAATTTTATATAAAAATACATCAGGAGTGTTGAGTGTTTCGTTGTTTTACATGCTTGACAACACGATTTTCAGCCTTTTATATTTTAACTATTCTGGCCGGGCGCGGTGGCTCACGCCTGTAATCCCAGCACTTTGGGAGGCTGAGACGTGCGGATCACAAGGTCAGGAGATAGAGACCATCCTGGCTAACATGGTGAAACCCCGTCTCTACTAAAAATACAAAAAAAATTAGCCGGGCGTGGTGGCGGGCGACTGTAGTCCCAGCTACTGGGGAGGCTGAGGCAGGAGAATTGCAGTGAACCGAGATGCAATGAGTCGGGAGGCGGAGCTTGCAGTGAGCCGAGATGGCGCCACTGCACTCCAGCCTGGGCGACAGAGCAAGACTCACTATTGTGCTGGTTACACAGTAATGTCTCAATGTGATTTTAATTTTCCTGATTACTAATGAGGTTGGGTATTTGTTCATATGTTTTTCCCATTTGGATATCTTCTGTGATGTACTTGTTCAAATCTCTTGTCTATTTTTCTACTTTTTCTTACTGATGTGAAGTTCTTTTTTTTTTTTTTTTTTTTTTTTTTTTTTGAGACGGAGTCTCACTCTGTCGCCCAGGCTGGAGTGCAGTGGCCGGATCTCAGCTCACTGCAAGCTCCGCCTCCCAGGTTCGCGCCATTCTCCTGCCTCAGCCTCCCGAGTAGCTGGGACTACAGGCGCCCGCCACCATGCCCAGCTAGTTTTTTGTATTTTTTAGTAGAGACAGGGTTTCACCGTGTTAGCCAGGATGGTCTCGATCTCTTGACCTCGTGATCCGCCCGTCTTGGCCTCCCTAAGTGCTGGGATTACAGGCTTGAGCCACCGCGCCGGGCCAAAGTTCTTTATATTCTGGTTATCAGCCCTCAGTTATGTTTGTGCTAAATGTTTTCACCTCTACTGTGGTTTGACTTACCATTCTCTTAGTGGTGTCCTTTGATGAATAGAAGTGCTGAATTTATTTTTTTATTTTTTATTTTATTTATTTATATTTCCTTTTGAGACAGAGAGTCACTCTTGTTGCCCAAGCTGGAGTGCAATGGCGCGATCTTGGCTGACCGCAACCTCCACCTCCCGGGTTCAAGCGATTCTCCTGCCTCAGCCTCCTGAGTAGCTGGGATTACAGGCATGTGCTACCACGCCCGGCTAATTTTGTATTTTTCTTTAGTAGAGACAGGGTTTCTCCATGTTGGTCAGGCTGTTCTCGAACTCCTGAACTCAGGTGATCTGCCCGTCTCAGCCTCCCAAAGTGCTGGGATTACAGGCCTGAGCCACAGTGCCTGGCCGAAGTGCTGAATTTAAATGTAGTTCAGCTTTCAATCTTTTCCTTTTTGGCTAGTGCGTTATGTATCGTTTCAAGAAATCTTTTTATATCCCAAGGTTGTGAAAATAATAAGTTTTACTTTGTTTTTGACAGATGATTGTACATATTTATGAGAACAAGTTGATATTTCAGTACATATATGTTGAATAATGAATGATCAAATCAGGGTAATCAGCATATCCATCAATTCAGTTCAAACACTTGTCATTTCTCTTTGTGGTGAGAACATTCAAAATACTCTCTTCTGGCTATTTTGAAGTACTCATTACATTAGTGTTTACTGTAGTCACCCTACTATGAAATAGAACCCTAGAACTTATTCCTCCTATCTAACTGAAACTTTGTGCCTGTTAATCAACCTCTCTCCTTCCTGCCTCCTGCAACGGCTGCATTCTCCTCAGTCTCTGGTTACCACTCTTCTATTTGTTCCTTGTATGAGATGAACTTTTTTTTTTTTTGAGACGCAGTCTCGCTCTGTCATGAGGCTGGAGTACAGTGGCGTGATCTCAGCTCACTGCAATCTCTGCCTTCCAGGTTCAAGCCATTCTCCTGCCGCAGCCTCCTGAGTAGCTGGGATTACAGGCGTGTGCCACCACACCCTGCTAACATTTGTAGTTTTAGTAGAGACAGGGTTTCACATGTTGGCCGGGATGGTCTCAATCTCCTGACCTCGTGATCTACCCACCTAGACCTCCTAAAGTGCTGGGATTACAGGCATGAGCCTCTGCACCCTGCCAAGATCAACTTTTTTAGAGTCTACATATGAGTGAGATCACACAGTATTTGTTTGCAAACACATTCATAATGTATAATGGGGTATATAAAAATAAGTAAAACTTGGCCCCTACTCTGAAGGAATATAAAGCAGGAGAACAGAGAAACACAATAAGAGAATGGCCTTGGCTCTTCCTAAAGTCTTTTTGATACAACTAGCTAGATAGAAGATAGGGAGAGAGATGCACCTTATTTCTCTAGTGTTTATACTGATAGGCATTTGTATTTTTCAGTAATGGCAATGCAGATGCAGCTTGAAGCAAATGCAGATACTTCAGTGGAAGAAGAAAGCTTTGGCCCACAACCCATTTCACGGTTAGAGGTATGTGCTTAGTTGCTAATTTTGAAATTATATACTAGATTCTTCTACCTAGTGGAAGGTATTATAACCTTTACATAAACTGTAGGTTTACTACCAAGGTCAAGACCCAAGACTTTTCAGAAGTGTTGTCAATAATCCTGTGGAAAGGCTGCAGATTGTTGCTAAATATGTCTGGCAGGGCGTCTTCCTTTGTCAACCATTCTCTTCCTACTTTATCATTTTTATTTCTGAGAGCTGGACTGTCAGAAACTGAGGCCTAGGATCCCATGGTGGAATGTCTGTGCTGTGCTTTTTTTTGTTTGTTTGTTTTGAGATGGGGTTTCGCTCTTGTTGCCTAAGCTGGAGTACAGAGGCGCAATCTCGGCTCACTACAACCTCTGCCTCCCAGGTTCAAGCGATTCTCCTGCCTCAGCCTCCCAAGTATCTGGAATTACAGGCATGCGCTACCACGCCCAGCTAATTTTATATATGTATATATATATATTTTTTTTTTTTTTTTTTTTTTTTTTTTGGAGATGGAGTCTCGCTCTGTCGCCCAGGCTGGAGTGCAATGGCTGGATCTCTGCTCACTGCAAGCTCCGCCTCCTGGGTTTACGCCATTCTCCTGCCTCAGCCTCCTGAGTAGCTGGGACTACAGGCGCCCGCCACCTTACCTGGCTAGTTTTTTTGTATTTTTTAGTAGAGACAGGGTTTCTCTATGTTGGTCAGGCTAGTCTCGAACTCCCGACCTCAGGTGATCCGCCCGCCTTGGACTCCCAAAGTGCTGGGATTACAACCATGAGCCACCATGCCCGGCCTGTGCTGTTTTTTGTTTTGTTTTTAAGAAATGGGTCTTACTGTGTTGACCAGGTTGGTCTTGAACTCCTGGCCTCAAGCAATCCACCTGCCTCAGCGTCCCAAACTGCTAGGATTACAGTCATGAGCCACTACGCCCAGCCAAAGCATCCTGTGCTGTTTGCACTAAGTATGAAAGTGCCGTTCTGGGAATTATAGTGGCCTGGACCAGTTATGCAAGGAACACAGGGTAGCACCTTCTCTTTATTGACCTAGCTTTGTGCTGTCAGCTGTCATTGGCAGAGAGAAGGCTGTGGTGGTGTTATGGTATAAGAGATAAGCTCCAATTCAGGATTCTGCACAAGAACATTAAGCACCAGAGCTGAGGCCTTACACTATTTCTGCCCATTGTATAGAGACTGCCATGTGAGTGCAGCTGATTGGGGCTGAGATAAGTAGGGGGAAAGCAGAGAAAGACTTGATTCTTCTGTCTCTTTTTTCTTTTTTTTTTTTTTTTTTTGAGACAGAGTCTCGCTCTGTGGCCCAGGCTGGAGTGCAGTGGCCAGATCTCAGCTCACTGCAAGCTCCGCCTCCCGGGTTTACGCCATTCTCCTGCCTCAGCCTCCCGAGTAGCTGGGACTACAGGCGCCCGCCACCTCGCCCAGCTACTTTTTTGTATTTTTTAGTAAAGACGGGGTTTCACCGTGTTAGCCAGGATGGTCTCGATCTGCTGACCTCGTGATCCGCCCGTCTCGGCCTCCCAAAGTGCTGGGATTACAGGCTTGAGCCACCGCGCCCGGCCTTCTGTCTCTTTTTTCAAATTTCCCATCTCCGACTAATCTTCAAGACTCTAGGAGTGCAAAAAGCTTATTTAAAAAAGACTCTAGAAGTTACTTAAATGGATTTGTGATAAACATTTTAAAGTTCAGAATCATAACTTCTGGTGCCATGAGCATCCTTATACTCATACATGCATATTGCTTATTGCTTAAATATTAACAGCAGACATGGCTTATGTTGGCAAACTAATCTCTCCCCTCTTCTAAATTCTCCCAACCCCTGAATACACTCACATTCACCTACTAACTCATGTTTTCCCAGAAGTCATGGTTTTGGTGGCTAATGAAACCAAAGCTGACTTGAATATAGGAAGAAAGAGGTGGATTTGGGTGGTTTAAGAAGAGATATAAAAGTCCCTGACAAAAAGTAGTTTTCCTCACTGTTAATGTCAGTTGTTAGAGCAGAGCTTTCTGGTCATTGTTCAACAAAAAGGTATTGATAGGCCAAGATAGCGCTCTTTTCATTCTGAGCAGCCTTATCTGTTTACCCTACCATAGTGTAAAAATATCATTTTTTATGTGCTTGATGTGGAAAGTGCTGAGCAACACAGTCTTAAATTGATCTTGTAGGGCCCAAAGTCTCGGAGATCATTTAGGGTCACAAAAAAAAAGTTGGGAGTTACTTTTTAATTCCATTTGCTTATAAGAGTTCTTTTTAATATACATGGCGTAGTGCTAGTTTAAAATTATTGATTTTGATAATGAAAAGGTTGTTAATTTGTTAAGTACCTCATATATAGGGCTCATTTTTCAGCTTTTGCATATAATCCAGTAGGCTCTCTATATCCCTGGATTCTGCATCAGCAAATTCAACAAACTACATATCAAAAATTCAATCAACTACATATAAAAAAAAAAAAGTATACAGGAGGATGTACAGAGGTTATATGCAGGTAATATGCCATTTTATATAAGGGACTTGAGCATTCTTGGATTTTGTTATCTGCTGGGGATCCTGGAACCAACTTCCCATCTCCCCACCCCAGGATTTCAAGGGACAGTTGTATTACAAGTCTTCAAGCACCTCTGTGGCGTATGTAGGACACATATCATCTGTGTTAGATTAAATAACTAAAGCTTAAATTTATCCATGGTTTTCTTCATTTGCAGCAGTGTGGCATAAATGCCAACGATGTGAAGAAATTGGAAGAAGCTGGATTCCATACTGTGGAGGCTGTTGCCTATGCACCAAAGAAGGAGCTAATAAATATTAAGGGAATTAGTGAAGCCAAAGCTGATAAAATTCTGGTAAGTACTGCTTAATTGACCTAGGGAGGCATTAGTGGGACTAGTACAAAAGGTAATGTAGTGAAAGACTTCTTCCTTCCATCTCTCATTCTTCTCTCATCTTGTTCTCCTTTCCAGGGGTGACTGTTACCTGTTTCTTTTTTTTTTTTTTTTGGAGACAGGTTCTTGCTCTGTCACACAGGCTGGAGTGCAGTGGTGCCATCTCAGCTCACTGCAGCGTTCGCCTCCTAAGCTCAAGCGATTCTTCCACCTCAGTCTCCCAAGTAGCTGGGACTACAGGCACATGCCACCATGCTGGGGTAGTCTCGAACTCCTGAGCTCAGGTGATTCACCTACCTCAGCCTCCCAAAGTGCTGGGATTACAGGTGTGAGCTACTGTGCCTGGCCTATTTATTTTTCTAGCTTCATATAGTTCTTTAACATCCATACTTCGCCATGGTTACATTTTGTTTTATGAACCTATTCCTTCAGTATTTATATAGTTACATAGTTTTATTGCCTTTATCCTTGCAGTTTTATATAGTATAGAGCAGATTTTTTTTTTTTTTTTTTTGAGACAGAGTCTTGCTCTATTGCCAGGCTGGAGTACAGTGGTGCAATCTCGGCTCACTGCAACTTCCGCCTCCCAGGTTCAAGCAATTGTCCTGCCTCAGCCTCCCCATTAGCTGGGACTACAGGTACCTGCCACCACACCCAGCTTATTTTTGTATTTTTGGTAGAGACAGGGTTTCACCATGTTGGCCAGGATGGTCTTGATCTGACCTTGTGATCTGCCTACCTCAGCCTCCTAAAGTGCTAAGATAACAGGTGTGAGCCACCATGCCCCGCTGCAAATATTTATATATAAAATTGTATTTTCACGTATCGATTACTGTTAGCGTTAGATAAATTTATTGGATTACTCAAATAAATGAATATTTGTTGAAGTGGTTGCTTAATTGGAAATAAGAAAGAGTTCTGAGTCCTTAACAGTACTTTCGTTAAAAGATTGTCATATTGACTAAGCCAGTAGGAGTCCCTAAAGTCTTTCTGTTTTCACTTTTTGGGCATCAGTTTTTGTGAATGAACAAATGCTGAGAGGATCTTTACTTTTTGCCTTGTGAGATCTTGGTTTCAGAAATCGAATCACTTCTCTGCTTCTATGAACACAAAAATGCAAACCTAGAATATCATGATTTGAAATGCAAAATGGTATAGACATATGTGTCTTAACTTTTCAATATTTTATGTTCTTAGTTTCTGGCCAGTAAAGATTATGATTGTATTGTTTGTTTTCCTTTTTTTTTTTTTTCTGAGGCAGAGTCTCGCTGTGTCACCCAGGCTGGAGCACAGTGGTGCAATCTTGGCTTGGCTCACTGTAACCTTTGCCTCCCAGGTTCAAGTGATTCTCCTGCCTCAACCTCCCGAGTAGCTGGGATTACAGGCGCCCACCACCACACTTGGTTACTTTTTGTATTTTCAGTTGAAACGGGGTTTCACCATGTTGCCCAGGCTGGTCTCAAACTCCTGGCCTCAAGCAATCCACCTGCCTCAGCCTCCCAAAGTTCTGAAATTACAGGCACGAGCCACTATGCCCACCTTTTTTAAAAAAAAAAAAAGAGAGAGAGACAGACTCTCACTCTGTTGCCCAGGCTGGAGTGCAATGGCATGATCATAGCTCACTGCAGCTTCAAACTCTTGGGCTCAAGGAATTCTCCTCAGCCTCCTGAGTAGCTGGGACTACAGGCACGTGCCACTAACCTGGCCATTTCTACCAGTTTCGTCTTTGCTAATACCTTCTCTTTCTGTTTTTCACCAAAGGAAGTAGTCTATATTCCTTGAGCTCCCATGGCTCTTTTGTTAGTACTTCTTATATTACCCATCACATCTACTTGTACTATAGTTATTTTGTATAGTGTATCTTCCTGATTACATTATAAGTTCTGTGGAGTCAAGAATCTGCTCTTCTTTTTCTCCATATCCTTCAGAGTCCCTGGGATTATGTTTCATACAGAGTAAGTGTCTAGTATATGTTTGTTGCACGGAATTGACAGTGAGTATATGAATTGGTCAGGCTGGTCTCAAAATCCTGGCCTCGGGTAATCCGCCCGCCTCAGTCTCCCAAAGTGCTGGGATTACAGGCGTGAGCCAATGCACCTGGCCCTGCAATAAATTTTTAAATGAAATATTAAATATATAGAAAAGTTTAGAAAATAAACTTTCATTGACTTTTTCAACTATTTGTTTATTTTTTTTTTCCTTCATGGGAAATTTTAAAATTATAAAAGTTTAATCTTTGTACTTTCCATGGGTCTATTTAGATTTTCTTTTCTTTTTTTTTTTTTTTTTTTTTGTTGAGACAGAGTCTCGCTTTGTCTCCCAGGCTGGAGTGCAGTGGCCGGACCTCAGCTCACTGCAAGCTCCGCCTCCCGGGTTTACGCCATTCTCCCGCCTCAGCCTCCCAAGTAGCTGGGACTACAGTCGCCCGCCACCTCGCCCGGCTAGGTTTTTGTATTTTTTAATAGAGTCGGGGTTTCACCGTGTTAGCCAGGATAATCTCGATCTCCTAACCTCGTGATCCGCCCGTCTTAGCCTCCCAAAGTGCTGGGATTACAGGCTTGAGCCACCGTGCCCGGCCTCTTTTTTTTTTTTTGGTGTTTTTTTTTTGAGACGGAGTCTTGCTCTGTCGCCCAGGCTGGAGTGCAGTGGCGCGATCTCAGCTCACTACAAGCTCCGCCTCCCAGGTTCACGCCATTCTCCTGCCTCAGCCTCCCGAGTAGCTGGGACTACAGGTGCCTGCCACCATGCCTGGCTAATTTTTTGTATTTTTAGTAGAGACGGGGTTTCACCGTGTTAGCCAGTATGGTCTCGATCTCCTGACCTCGTGATCCGCCCGACTCGGCCTCCCAAAGTGCTGGGATTACAGGCGTGAGCCACCGCGCCCGACCTAGATTTTCTTCTTGAGTGAGTTTTTGTAGTTTATCTTTCTAGGAATTTGCTTATTTCATCTAAGTTATCTAACTTGTTGACATAGAGTTGCTCAAAGGGTTTCCTTATACTACTTTTTATTTCCATAAAGTCAGTAGTAATGTTCCCTCTTTCATTCTTGATTTTAGTAATTTGAGTCTTTTCTCTCTTTTTTTGGTCAGTGCAGCTAAAAGTTTGTCAATTTCGTTGATGTTTTCAAAGAACCAGCTTTTGGTTTCATTGATTTTTCTCTATTATTCTGTCCTTTACCTAATAGTTTTGACCCAACTTGTGTTATTTCCATCCTTCTGCTTGCTTTGTTTTGTTTGCTGTTCTTTGGAAGGTTAGGTTAGGATTTTTTTTTTTTTTTGAGACGGAATCTCGCTCTGTCGCCCAGGCTGGAGTGCAGTGGCCGAATCTCAGCTCACTGCAAGCTCCGCCTCCCAGGTTCACGCCATTCTCCTGCCTCAGCCTCCCGAGTAGCTGGGACTACAGGCGCCCGCCACCTCGCCCGGCTAGTTTTTTTTTTGTATTTTTTAGTGGAGACGGGGTTTCACCATGTTAGCCCATGTTGGGATGGTCTCGATCTCCTGACCTCGTGATCCGCCCGTCTCGGCCTCCCAAAGTGCTGGCATTACAGGCTTGAGCCACCGCGCCCGGCCTATTTATTTATTTATTGAGATAGGATCTGGCTCTGTCACCCACACTGGAGTGCAGTGGCATGATCATGGCTCACTGCAACCTCTGCCTCCTGGGCTCAAGCCATCCTCCTGCCTCAGCCTGGGAAGTAGCTGGGACTACAGGCACCCGCCACCTCGCCTGGCTAGCTTTTTGTATTTTTTAGTAGAGACGGGGTTTCACCGTGTTAGCCAGGATGGTCTCGATCTCCTGACCTCGTGATCCGCCCGTCTCGGCCTCCCAAAGTGCTGGGATTACAGGCTTGAGCCACCGCGCCCGGCCTATCTGTTTCGTTTTTAGAGACAGAGTCTTGTTCTGTTACTTTATTGGAGTGCAGTGGTGCGATTATAGCTCACTGCAGCCTCCAACTCCTAGTTCAAACAAACCTTCTGCCTCAGCCTCCCAGGTAACTAGGACCACAGGCACGCTCCACAACGGCCTGCTAATTTGTTGTTTTTTTTTGTTTGTTTTGTTTTTTTTTTTTTTGAGACAGAGTCTCCCTCTGTGCCCAGGCTGGAGTGCAGTGGTGCGATCTCTGCTGACTGCAACCTCCGCCTCTTGGATTCAAGTGATTCTTCTGCCTCAGCCTCCCGAGTGGCTGGGATTACAGGCACGTGCCACGATGCCTGGCTAATTTTTTGTATTTTTAGTAGAGATGGGGTTTCACCATGTTATCCAGGATGGTCTCGGTCTCCTGACCTCGTGATCTGCCTGCCTCGGCCTCCCAAAGTGCTGGGATTATAGACATGAGCCACCACGCCAGGCCATTTTTTTTTTTTTTTTTTCTGACGGAGTCTTGCTCTGTTGCCCAGGCTGGGGTTCACTGGCGCGATCTCAGCTCACTGCAGTCTCCGCCACCTGGATTCAAGCAATCCTCCTGTTTCAGCTTCCTGAGTAGTTGGGACTACAGGTGCATGCCACCATGCGCAGCTAATTTTTGTATTTTTAGTAGAGATGGGGTTTCACCATATTGGGCAGGCTGGTCTTGAACTCCTGACTTTGTGATCTGCGCACCTCACCCTCCCAAAGTGCTGGGATTACAGGTGTGAAGCACTGTGCCCAGCCATGCCCTGCTAATTTTAAAACTTTTTAGAGCCAGGGTCCCACTTTGTTGCTCAGGCTGGTCTCAAACTCCTGGCTTCCAGCAGTCCTCCCACCTCAGCCTCCCAAAGTACTAGGATTACAGGCATGAGCCACCGCACCCAGCCTTCTTTTCTAATATAGGTATTTATAGCTATGAATTTCTCTCTGAGCACTGCTTTTGTTGGAGTCCGTAAGTTTTGATTTATCTTCATTTTCTTTTTTTCTTTTTTTTTTTTTTTTTGAGACGGAGTCTCGCTGTGCTCCCAGGCTGGAGTGCAGTGGCGCGATCTCGGCTCACTGCAAGCTCCGCCCCCCGGGTTCACGCCATTCTCCCGCCTCAGCCTCCCAAGTAGCTGGGACTACAGGCGCCCGCTACCCCGCCCGGCTAGTTTTTTGTATTTTTAGTAGAGACGGGGTTTCACCATGTTAGCCAGGATAGTCTCGATCTCCTGACCTTGTGATCCACCCGCCTCGGCCTCCCAAAGTGCTGGGATTACAGGCTTGAGCCACCGCGCCCGGCCTATCTTCATTTTCATTCATTGCAAAAAATATTTTCTCATTTCCCTTGTCATTTCTTCTTTGACTTGTTGGTTATTTAGGAGTGTGTTGCTTTATTTTTGCATATTTGTGAATGCATTTACTTTTCAATTTTAGAATCAACCCATAGTGCTATTATAGAATACTTATCTGTAATTACAAAATAGAATGTGAATGTTCTCAGCCAGACAATATGAAAGAAAAGGTACGGCTGATAGAGGTGGGGAAGTAGCCATGGAGAGAGAAAAGATGGAAGGGCAAATGTCCTCATTTTTACAAAGTAGGAAGTTAAGGGATACAGTCTGCGGTTGATGGAGCAGGAAATGAAGGTGTACTGTATTGTCATTTTTGTCATAAATTGGGCAAAACACATATGTATGGATCTATAATAGTTTTTTAAACTGTATTAACATATTAACTTGAATTGGTGATTAACAAATTGATCTTCATGGAGTCTCTGAATGAGATTATCTTTTTTATGACTTTCTTTTTTTTTTTTTTTTTTTTTTTTGAGACGGAGTCTTGCTCTGTCACCCAGGCTGGAGTGCAGTGGCCGGATCTCAGCTCACTGCAAGCTCCTCCTCTCGGGTTCATGCCATTCTCCTGCCTCAGCCTCCCCAGTAGCTGGGACTACAGGCACCCGCCACTTCGCCCGGCTAGTTTTTTGTATTTTTTAGTAGAGACGGGGTTTCACCGTGCTAGCCAGGATGGTCTCGATCTCCTGACCTCCTGATCCGCCCATCTCGGCCTCCCAAAGTGCTGGGATTACAGGCTTGAGCCACCGCGCCCGGCCTTTTTATGACTTTCTAAAGAGAAATCATCCTGGTAATTTTATTAGATAGTTTCTCGTTTCATTGCACACCGGATTCTTGTTTTACTAATATTTCTTTTTTCTTTATATATATATTTTTTGCCCTCAAGATCACTGTGGTAAGGAATATTATTTTGTTGATTTAACATTTCTTATTTTTCCCAGGCTGAGGCAGCTAAATTAGTTCCAATGGGTTTCACCACTGCAACTGAATTCCACCAAAGGCGGTCAGAGATCATACAGATTACTACTGGCTCCAAAGAGCTTGACAAACTACTTCAAGGTGTAGTAATCCCTTATTCTGTGTTGTGAACTCTAGTTAGGAAAGCTTCCAGGTTATGGAACAAAACTGAAATGTTTGGGTAGCATTTACTTGTTAGATAATGATAAAGAGATAAACGAAGGCCAGGTGCAGTGGCTCATGCCTGTAATCTCAGCACTTTAGGAGGCCAAGGTGGGCAGATTACCTGAGGTTAGGAATTTGAGACCAGCCCAGCCAAGATGGAGAAACCTATTAAAAGTACAAAATTAGGCCGGGCGCGGTGGCTCAAGCCTGTAATCCCAGCACTTTGGGAGGCCGAGACGGGTGGATCACGAGGTCAGGAGATTGAGACCATCCTGGCTAACACGGTGAAACCCCGTCTCTACTAAAAAATACAAAAAACTAGCCGGGCGTGGTGGCAGGTGCCTGTAGTCCCTGCTACTCGGGAGGCTGAGGCAGGAGAATGGCGTGAACCCGGGAGGCGGAGCTTGCAGTGAGCTGAGATTCGGCCATTGCACTCCAGCCTGGGCGGCAGAGCGAGACTCCGTCTCAAAAAAAAAAAAAAAAAAAAAAAAAAAGAGAGATAAAGAAAGTATCTGCATTGAAGAGGTAAGACTGCTGCAAGGTAGGCCCTTATTTATAAAATACTAAACTTACCTGCAAATTAAAGAATTTAGTCTCCATTTAATATTGCATTGAGAGAGTAAGCTCCTTTTGCTTAAGGAAGTAACTATAATTATAACCTCCTCTACCACAAGGTTGAAAGCCTGATGACTGGTTAAAACATCCATGTTTGAATACTACTCATTGTGTACACACTAATCTTCAGGACTTCAGGGAAAACTATAAAGCTTTCGACCTTATTATTTATTTTTAGAGACGGGGTCTCACTCTGTCACCCGGAGTGCAGTGGCATGGTCTCAGCTCACTGCAACCTCTGCTTCCTGGGCTCAAGTGATCTTCTAGCCTCAGTCTCCCCAGAGCTAGGACTACGATCATTTACTTCCTGCCTAATTTTTTTTTTTTTTTTTTTGAGACAGGGCCTCACTATGTTGTCCAGCTGGTCTCGAAATCCTGAGCTCAAGCCATTCTTCTGCCTCAGCCTCCAAAACTGCTGGGATTATAGGCTTGAGCCACCTCTCCTGGCCCAATGTCGGTTTTCTTTCCTTTTTTTTGAGACAGAGTCTTGCTCTGTTACCCAGGCCAGAGTGCAGTGGCATAGTCTCAGCTCACTGCAGCCTCCATCTCCTGGGTTCAAGTGATTCTCCTGCCTCAGTCTCCCAAGTAGCTGGGACTACAGGCGAGTGCCACCACGCCCAGCTAATTTTTGTATTTTTAGTAGAGATGAGGTTTCACCATGTTGGCTAGGTTGGTCTTGAACTCCTGACCTCAGATGATCTACCCGCCTCAGCATCCCAAAGTGCTGGGATTACAGGTGTGTGCCACTGTGCCCGGCCCCCAATGTCCGTTTTCTAATAGCAGTGCTGTACTATCACTATGCAAGATGTTAACACTACAGAAGGCTAGGTCCATAGAACCTCCCTATGGTTTTGCTTGTTTGTTTGAGACAGAGTCTTGCACTGTTGCCCAGGCTGGAGTGCAGTGGCATGATCTAGGCTCACTACAAGCTCCGCCTTCCAGGTTCACGCCATTCTCCTGCCTCAGCCTCCCGAGTAGCTGGGACTACAGGTGCCTGCCACCACACCTGGCTAATTTTTTGTATTTTTAGTAGAGACGGGGTTTCACCATGTTAACCAGGATGGTCTTAATCTCCTGACCTCATGATCCGCCCGCCTCAGCTTCCCAAAGTGCTGGGATTACAAGCGTGAGCCACTACGCCCGGCCTTGTTTGTTTTTTTTTTTTTTTAAAGACAGAGTCTTGCTCTGTTGCCCAGGCTAGAGTGCAGTGGCACGATCTCAGCTCACTGCAACCCCTGACTCCCGGGTTCAAGCGATTCTCCTGCCTCAGCCTCATGAGTAGCTGGGATGACAGGCCCCTGCCACCGTGCCTGGCTAAGTTTTGTATTTTTAGTAGAGACGGGGTTTCACCATCTTGGCCAGGCTGGTCTCAGACTCCTGACCTCCTGATCCACCCACCTCAGTCTCCCAAAGTGCTGGAATTACAGGCGTGAGTCACTGCACCCAGCTGTTTTTTTTTTTGAGACAGAGTCTTTTGTTGTTTTTTTTTTTTTTTGAGACGGAGTCTTGCTCTGTAGCCCGGGCTGGAGTGCAGTGGCCGGATCTCAGCTCACTGCAAGCTCCACCTCCCGGGTTTACGCCATTCTCCTGCCTCAGCCTCCGGAGTAGCTGGGACTACAGGCGCCCGCCACCTCGCCCGGCTAGTTTTTTGTATTTTTAGTAGAGACGGGGTTTCACCATGTTAGCCAGGATGGTCTCGATCGAGTCTTGCTCTGTCGCCCAGGCTGGAGTGCAGTAGCGTGATCTCGGCTCACTGCCACTTCCACCCCCCGGGTTCAAGTGATTCTTCTGCCTCAGCCTCCCAAGTAGCTGGGACTACAGGCATGGGCCACCATGTCCGGCTAATTTTTGTATTTTTAGTAGAGATGGTGTTTCACCATATTGTGCCCAGCCCTTTTTTTTTTTTTTTTTTAGAAGGAGTCTCACTCTGTCACCCAGGCTGGAGTGCAGTGGTGTGATCTCGGCTCACTGCAACCTCTGCCTCCCAGGTTCAAGTGATTCTCGTGCTTCAGCCTGCTGAGTAGCTGGGATTACAGGTGCCCATCACCATGTCCAGCTGATTTTTGTATTTTTAGTAGAGACGAAGTTTCACAATGTTGGCCAGGCTGCTCTCAAGCTCGTGACCTCAGGTGATTCGCCTGCCTTGGCCTCCCAAAGTGCTGGGATTACAGGCATGAGCCACCGCACCTAGCATTATTTGCAACTATCTATAAATCTATAATTATTTCAAAATACTTTTAGTTTGTTTGTTTTGAAACAGGATCTCACTGTGTCGCCTAGGCTGGAGTGCAGTGGCATGATCTCGGCTCACTGCAGCTTCTGCCTCCCAGGCTCAAGTGATCCTCTCATCTTAGCTCCTGAGTAGCTGGCACTACAGGCACCCGCCACCATGCCCGGCTAATTTTTGTATTTTTTGTAGAGACAGGCCTTCACCATGTTGCCCAGGCTAGTCTCAAACTCCTGAACTCAAGCAATCAGCCCACCTCAGCTTCCTAAAGTGCTGGGATTACAGGCCTGAGCCACCATGGCTAGCCTCAAAATACATTTTTGAAAAATCGGTTGTTGGAAATTGAATTTTTAATTTATGTAAATATCTTTCTCTTGAGCTCCAAGAACATTTCTGTGACTACAGTTTTTAAATGTTTGTATTATGCTAAGAGGTATTTCTTATTGCTCTTTTAGGTGGAATTGAGACTGGATCTATCACAGAAATGTTTGGAGAATTCCGAACTGGGAAGACCCAGATCTGTCATACACTAGCTGTCACCTGCCAGGTGAGCTATTGGGGCTATGGCTAATCAAATAAGCAAACATTACTTCATTCCTGCTAGTTGCAGGCATCTGTTAGGATGGCCGTAAAAGGCACTGTCTCTGTCCTCAAGAATCTTATAGCTGTTAATAGTTAGAAAATAGACTCCTACTGCAAAATTCTTCCACGTCATGGAAACTTCCAAATCATTGATCTCCTTTCAGGTACACTGATTTCACATACTTTCCTACCAGGCCTTTCCTGGCTTTACCTGCTTTTTTTTTTTTCCTGTTTTTGAGACATTCTCGCTCTGTCGCCCTGGCTTGAGTGCAGTGGTGTGATCTCAGCTCACTGCAACCTCCTTTCTGGTTCAAGTGATTCTCCATCAGCCTCCTGAGTACCTGGGATTACAGGTGCCCACCAGCATGCCCGGCTAATTTTTGTGTTTTTAGTAAAGACGGGGTTTCACCATGTTGGCCAGGCTGCTCTTGAACTCCTGACCTCAAGTGATCCACCCTCCTCGGCCTCCCAAAGTGCTGGGATTACAGCCGTAAACCACTGTGCCCAGCCCTCCATCCTCTTCATTAGTCTAGATTTTATGATTCATCATTAAAGTAATTCTCTTGCAAATAGCCTCAGTTTACATACCCACTTGAAGAGATACCAACCTTAGATGAAACTCATCTGTCTTCTCAGTGTCTGTACCCAAATAGCAGATTACGCTGGAGAAAAATCGTATAATAAAGCTGACTGACTTCACTTTAAATTCAAGATGACTGGCCAGGCATGGTGGCTCACGTCTGTAATCCCAGCACTTTGGGAGGCCAAGCTGGGCGGATCACTTGAGGTCAAGAGTTCAAGACCAGCCTGACCAACATGGTGAAACCCCGTCTCTACTAAAAATACAAAAATTAGCTGGGCGTGTTGGCACGTGCCTGTAATCCCAGCTACTTGGGAGGCTGAGGCGGGAGAATCGCTTGAACCTAGGAGGCGGAGGTTGCAGTGAGCTGAGATCGCACCATTGCATTCCAGCCTGGTCAAAGAAGTGAGACTGCCTCAAAAAAAAAAAAAAAGGAAAAAGAAAAAAAACGAAAAAAATTCAAGATGACAAACTTTTACCGGTCAAAACTTCTTGGCAAGTCTACTTTCTCCATTTAGGTGTACTTTCCCACTGAGTTAGACAGGCATCTCATAATCTTATACTTTGTCTTCTGTTATCATAACTTTATGCTCCTCTTCAACTCTCATTCTCAGCCAGTAACCTAACTGCTCTTTGCATCAAATCTACATTTGTGCCCATCTTTTCTTATCTCAGATTGCAATGGAGAAAGTGTCCCTTTTCTTCTCAAAGGCCCATTCTATCAATGATTTGGTTACCATCTCCTGCCACCTTCTCAAGGACTCTACTCCTTCCATTTTCTCTTATACCTCTCTAGGAGATTATCCTCATTAGTATACAAATATGCGTAGTGTCTCCTCCATTAGGAAAGAACTTTCCCTGGACCCCTTCAGTTTCTTTTTCCTTTACTTATGCTCCCATTTGTGGGTAGATTGGGAAACAGACACAGTGGGTTAAATAATTTCCCAGTACATTGTATTTAAGTAGCAGATACTGGACTCAAACCAGACGTCAGAGATGATGTTCTGTTTTTTTTTTTTTTGAGGGAGAGTTTCGCTCTGTTGCCCAGGCTGGAGTGCAGTGGCCGGATCTCAGCTCACTGCAAGCTCCGCCTCCCGGGTTCACGCCATTCTCCTGCCTCAGCCTCCCGAGTAGCTGGGACTACAGGCGCCCGCCACCTCGCCCGGCTAGTTTTTTGTATTTTTTTTAGTAGAGACGGGGTTTCACCATGTTAGCCAGGATGGTCTCGATCTCCTGACCTCATGATCCGCCCGTCTCGGCCTCCCAAAGTGCTGGGATTACAGGCTTGAGCCACTGCGTCCAGCCGATGATGTTCTTAAAACTTTATAAGAGGCCAGTCACGGTGGTTCATGCCTGTAATCCCAGTACTTTGGGAAGCCAAAGTGGGAGGATCGCGTGAGGCCAGGAATTTGAGACCAGCCTGGGCAACATAGTGAGACCCGCCTGGGCAACATAGTGAGACCCTGTTTCTGAGACGCTGTTTCTAAAAGCAAGCAAAAAAAAAAAAAAAAATTACAAATATTAACCCAGCATGATGGTGTGTACCTGTGATCCTAGCTACTCAGGAAGCTGAGGAGAGAGAATCTCTTGAGCCTAGGAGGTCAAGGCTCCAGTGACTGGGATCATGCCACTGCATGTTTTCTGCTGTATTGCTAGTACCTAAGGCAGTGCTTAGCACTCAGTAAACAATAAATGCTTGAATGGGTGGAGATAATAGATGTCCAAAAACATGCCTGATATATAAAATTAATGTCATAGAGGAAATGGGTTAGCCGTTTAAGGAATAGAAAGCGGTAATTTCACCCTAGAGTGATGATGGAATACTTTATAGAGAAAAGATATTGGACCAGACTTCTGAAGAATGCTAAATTTGGGAAGGAAGGAAATTAAAAGCATTTAACTGTACAGAATGGGATGGACAGAGGATGGGAAGGCATAAGTTAGAAAGAAAAGACAATAAATAAGCAAGGTCATTTACCTGGTTCAGAGTTTGTGTAGAAAAGTAGGAGATGATCCTTAAAATTATACATCAAACTGGGCATGGTAGCTCACACCTGTAATCCCAGCACTTTGGGAGGCCAAGGTGGGTGGATCGCTTGAGCTCAGGAGTTTGAGACCAGCCTGAGCAACATGGCAAATCCTCATCTCTACAGATAATATAAAAATTAGCCAGACGTGGTGGCCTGTGCCTGTAGTGCCAGCTACTTGGGAGGTGGAGGCGGGAGAGTCTCTTGAGCTCAGGAGGCCAAGGTTGCCGTGAGTCAAGATTGTATCACCACTACTCTCCAGGCTGGGCAACAGAGCAAGATTTTGTCTCTGTCTCAAAAAAAAAAATAACCCTATTTCAGAAGGCTGAGAAGTTTAAACTTGAGTTTGTGGAGAGTAAGCATTAGCTGGTCAGGACTAAACTAAGATAGTGATACTAAAGAGACATAGGTAAAATATGTTGTAAAGGGCAGCACTTAATGACTGTAAAAAATACACCTCAGCCCAGCTGGGTGTGGTAGCTCCCTCCTGTAATCTCTGCACTTTGGGAGGTGGAGGCAGGCAGATCACGAGGTCAGGAGATCCAGACCATCCTGGCTGATATGGTGAAACCCCGTCCCTACTAAAAATACAAAAAATTAGCCGGGTGTGGTGGCGGGCACCTGTAGTCCCAGCTACTCGGGAGGCTGAGGCAGGAGAATGGCATGAACCCAGAAGGTGGAGCTTGCTGTGAGCTGAGATCACGCCACTGCACTCCAGCCTGGGTGAGAGAGTGAGACTCGTCCCCCACAAAAAAATAAAATACACCTCAGCCCAACGATGTATTACAGTAACTTAGTAAACCTAAAAAGTGTTTGCGGGGGGGGAGACAGTTTTGTTGGAAACGTGAGTACAAGTTTAGAGATGACAGGTTTGAGGTGACAAACCCTAAGTGAAAACTTCTAGCTGTATTGAGAGATGTGGAACTCAGTCTCATTCTGGAAATGAAAGATCCATGAGAAATGGAGGGAGTAGGATATAGAAGAGAAAGCTAACAAACTTTCATCTTTTCTGCAACTTCAGGCAGTGTAATGAGGAACCCTTTTTCCTCGTCTAAGTGGGTCCTAATGTTCTCTGGCTTTGAGGATGTGCTGCATGAGTAGCCAGTCCACAGAGTATCCTCGAACCTGGCCTATGCCCATGGACCAACTCTTCTGCTATAATCTTTTGAAACTTTATTACAATTTTAGTTAGTTTGAAGAACATGGCATTAGTTTAACCTAGATAGATTATACCCACTTCTGCCATGGACACAACTTACTGTTGGAGATCAAGAATAACTGAAACAAAATCTGCCTTATATCAGTGTTATAGAAGAGGCTTCCTAGTGTTTTTCTATCCTCAGGACTCAACTCAGTTGAGTTCTTTTTTTCTTTCTTTCTTTTTTTTCTTTTTGAGAAGGAGTCTTGCTCTGTTGTCCAGGCCGGAGTGCAGTGGTGCGATCTTGGCTTGCTGCAACCTCCGCCTTCCAAGTTCAAGCCACTCTCCTGCCTCAGCTTCCCAAGTAGCTGGGATTACAGGTGTCTGCCACCACACCCAGCTAATTTTTGTATTTTTAGTAGAGACGAGGTTTCACCATGTTGGCCAGGCTGGTCTTGAACTCCTGACCTCAAGTGATCCGCTCCTCTCGGCCTCCCAAAGTGCTGTGATTACAGGTATGAGCCACCACGCACGGCCTGTGTTCTTATCCTCTCAAAAAAATAGCAGTAGTTTTTGGAACTCAGTTATAGATTTAGACATCCTATGTAAATTATTTTCTTTTGTGTTTTTTCTTGTAAATCAAGTTAAGAACTGTCCTTAATAATTTACTCTGAATTTATTTATTTATGTATTTATTTGGAGTCTCACTCTGTCGCCCAGGCTGAAGTGCAGCAGCACAATCTCAGCTCACTGTAACCTCCACCTCCTGGGTTCAAGCAATTTTCCTGCCTCAGCCTCCCAAGTAGCTGGAATTACAGGTGCCTGCCACCACATCTGGGTAGTTTTTTTGTATTTTTAGTAGAGACAGGGTTTCACCATGTTGGCCAGGCTGGTTTCAAATGCCTGACCTCAAGTGATCCGCCCGCCTCGGCCTCCCAAAGTGCTAGGATTACAGGCGCGAACTACCGTGACTGGCCAATTTATCTGACTTTAAGTAATACTTTATTAAAAATGTTTATTGGCTGGGCACCGTGGCTCACACCTGTAATCCCAGCACTTTGGGAGGCCAAGGCGGGTGGATCACGAGGTCAGGAGATCCAGGTCATCCTGGATAACATGGTGAAACCCCGTCTCCACTAAAAATACAAAAAATTAGCGGGGCATGGTGGCGGGCGCCTGTAGTCCCAGCTACTCCGGAGGCTGAGGCATGAGAATGGCGTGAACCCGGGAGGCGGAGCTTACAGTAAGCCGAGATCACCTCACTGCACTCCAACCTGGGCGACAGAGCGAGACTCCATCTCAAAAAAAAAAAAAAAAAGTTTATTACATTGATGTAATGCTGTTTTACAGTTAAAGATGGTATGTGTCATTAAAAATGTGGATCTAGGGCTGGGCGTGGTGGCTCACACCTGTAATCCCTGCACTTTGGGAGGCCGAAGTGGGTGGATCACGAGGTCAGGAGATCGAGACCGCCCTGGCTAATGCAGTGAAACCCTGTCTCTACTAAAAACATACAAAATTAGTCGTGTTGGCTGGTGCCTGTAGTCCCAGCTACTTGGGAGGCTGACGCAGGAGAATGGCGTGAACCCGGGAGGTGGAGCTTGCAGTGAGCCGAGACTGTACCACTGCACTCCAGCCTGGGCAACAGAGTGAGACTCCATCTAAAAAAAAAAAAAAATGTGGATTTTGAACGCCGGTATAGTGGCTCAAGTCTGTAATACCAGTGTTTTGGGAGGCCAAGGTGGTCAAATCTCTTGAGCCCAGGAGTTTGAGAGCAGCCTGAGCAACACAGCAAAATCTCATCTCTATAAATAATTTTTAGCCAGGCGCGGTGACTCACGCCTGTAATCCCAGCACTTTGGGAGGCCGAGGCGGGCAGATCACGAGGTCAGGAGATTGAGACCATCCTGGTTAACACAGTGAAACCCCGTCTCTACTAAAAATACAAAAAATTAGCTGGGCATGGTGGCGGTCGCCTGTAGTCCCAGCTCCTCAGGAAGCTGAGGCAGGAGAATGGCGTGAACCTGGGAGGCAGAGCTTGCAGTGAGCCGAGATCGCGCCACTGCACTCCAGCCCGGGCGACAGAGCGAGACTCCGTCTCAAAAAAAAAAAAGAATAATAATAATAATAATTTTTTAAAAATTAGCCAGGTGTGGTGGCTTGAGCCTGGGAGGTTGAGGCTACAGTGAGCTGTGATTGCATCACTATACTCCAGCCTGGGTGACAAAGCAAGACCCTATCTTAAAAAAAAAATACGGATTTTATTAGGGCCCTGTGTCTTCCATAGTAAACCATATGCAAGAAATGAGAAAATCAGCCTCGTTATATTAGTCTCCGTAGAGACTAATATATCTCAATTTTTTTTCATATTACAGATATGTCCTTCATCAGTCACCACTGTGTTGAGGTGGTGAATGCCATTTCTTAAAAGATAGAAAATACTCTGGTTCTTCATGAATAAAAGTTTATTTAAAAAAAAAATTTTTTTTTTTTGAGGCAGTCTCGCCCTGTCGCCCAGGCTGGAGTGTAGTGTAGTGGCATGATCTCAGCTCACTGCAACCTCTGCCTCCTGGGTTCAAGCAATTCTGTCTCAGCCTCCCCAGTAACTGGGACCACAGGCACACGCCACCACCCCCTGCTAATTTTTGTATTGTTAGTAGAGACAGGGTTTCACCATATTGGTTGGGCTGGTCTCGAACTTTTGACCTTAGGTGATCCGCCTGCCTCAGCCTCCCAAAGTTCTGGGATTACAGGTGTGAACCACTGCACCTGACCCAAGTTTATTTAAATATAACATCAAGTAATCTAGCTTGATAGTCTCCCATTTTTCTTATTTTCCTTTTTTTTTAATTTGAGACAGAGTCTCACTCTGTCACCCAGGCAGGAGTGCAGTGGCACAATCTTGGCTGACTGCATCCTCCACCTCCCGGGTTCAAGCAGTTCTCCAGCCTCAGCCTCCCAAACTGGGATTACAGGTGCCTGCCACCACACCTAGCTAGTTTTTTGTATTTTTAGTAGAGACGAGGTTTCACCATGTTGATCAGGCTGGTCTTGAACTCCTGACCTCAGGTGATCTACCTGCCTCAGCCTCCCAAAGTGCTGGGGTTACAGGTGTGAGCCACCGTGCTGGCTTTTTGTTGTCATTTTAATTGTTTCTTTTATTGCTCCACTAATGTTTTCTTTGCATTACCATATGTCTTTTTTTTTTTTTTTTGAGAGGGAGTCTCGCTCTGTTGCCCAGGTTAGAGTGCAGTGGCGCCATCTAGGGTCACTGCAAGCTCTGCCTCCTGGGTTCACGCCATTCTCCTGCCTCAGCCTCCCGAGTAGCTGGGACTATAGGTGCCCACCGCCACGCTCGGCTAATGTTTTGTATTTTTAGTAGAGACAGGGTTTCACCGTGTTAGCCAGGATGGTCTCGATCTCCTGGCTTCATGATCCGCCCGCCTCGGCCTCTCAAAGTGTTGGGATTACAGGCGTGAGCCACTGCACCCGGCTGGCTACCATATGTCTTATGAGACAGCCAAGCTAGTATTTCAGTATCGAGTAGACCTAATCCATTGTTAACTATCCTCAGAAATAAATTCTTTTTTTTTTTTTTTTCTTTTGGAGATTGGGTCTCCCTATGTTGCCCCGGCTGTTCTCAAAGTACTGAGCGCAAGCAGTCTTCCCACCTCAGCCTCCCACATAGCTAGGATTACAGGCGAATGCCTCTGCACCGAGATCCTTATAATCATTAGGAAGAAAGAGTTGTGGGGGGAAGGAGGATACTTAGGAGACCTTTTATGATAATAAGGGAGGAAACATTGAGAAGAGCAAGAGTAAGTTATAGAAGCTGTAGCTATTGCCTGAGCTCCATTAGAAATTTGATAGCTAAAGGGAATTAGGGCTGTTTAAAATGTCACTCTTTTATCCGTCATTTGACATGATGTGTGACCTTTTTAAATAGAAATGTTTTCCTATGTTGTTTTGACAGGGACTTTTGTAGAATAAATACTTAGACTACAGTACACAATATCTGTAGTTGCCATGGCAACTCAGCATAGCATGCTGATGCTCCAAAGTTGTACAAATAGAATCCTAGCCTGAGAATGTTTATTAAGTAGTCAAATGATGTCTGTCAACAATAAACTAAAGCAAAATTCTCAAGAAAACATAGCCTGTTAAAATAACATTTGCAGATGGCTGAACAACTATATAGATCGTTGATTTTTTTTTTTAAAGAAAAAGAATGCTAATTAATTAATAATAGAAAAGATTACATTTCATTAGCCTGAGAGTTGGAACCAGGGATATAGAGAGGATGTTAGACTATTACTTAAATCTAAACATGATCTACTCTCATTTGTTCAAATGTATCAATTTAATAAAGTAAAACCCCGTTATGTGTTAGATCTCTCTGTCATAGAAAAGTCATAAAGTTGAGAGCTACAGTTAGATTACAAAGTGAATTAGCCCATGCTTGTTCAAAATACTATAGTAATTTTAAAATACTGGGCCAGGCATAGTGGCTCATGCTTTTAATTCCAGCACTTTGGGAGGCTGAGGCAGGAGTTCCAGATGAGTGTGGGGAATATGGCGAGACCCATCTCAATTAAAAAATAAAAACATTTCTGAGAAGACAATTTAACACAAGTACCAATTTTAAAAACACATGTGCAGCTGGGCGTGGTGGCTCATGCCTATAATCCCAACACTTTGAGAGGCTGAGGCGGATGGATCACGACGTCAGGAGTTCAAGAACAGCCTGGCCAAGACGGTGAAACCTCGTCTCTACTAAAAATACAAAAATTAGCCAGGCAGGGTGGTGGGTGCCTATAATCCCAGCTACTTGGGAGGCTGAGGCAGAGAATTGCTTGAACGCGGGAGGCAGAGGTTGCAGTGAGCTGAGATCGTGCCACTGCACACCAGCCTGGGTGACAGAGCAAGACTCCGTCTCAAAAAAAAAAAAAAATCACATATCCTTTGACAGAAAATTTGTCTTACAGAACATTTCACATATACGCAAAGATAAATGTACAAAGAATTTATACCAAAGCATCAGTAAAATGGTAAAAGTTAGAAACAAAGTGAATCACTATAAAATGAGAAGAAGTATTGAATTATGGTCCTAAGAAGAGCTAACCTGATGGTATCCCAATCCAATAATAGAAGATGTGTATAGAAGATGGCTATGATGGCACTGGGAGGGCAAGGTGGAAAGGGCCAAATAAGTTGGAGAACAGAGCATGTTCTCCATCCCCCTGAGCTTACCCTGGGAGCTTGTCCATTATCCTGTTATCAGTCTGCCTACCTATGCCCAATCATCTGTGGCTTTCCTTTGCCAAGGAAGTCTATTCAATTGGAAAAAATTCCCCTGTCATAGTAGCACTTAATATTACCTGGAGGTAGGAGTAAGGGAAACTTCATTTATCTTATTTCCTGGGGACTTAGCCCCCAGAGTGTTAATATTTCCTCCTCTCCAAGAAGCTGAGGCAGCTTCTGCTCTCTGTCTTCTTGGCCACTGGTTCCAAATCTTTCTTCAGGCACCACCCTCTTTTGTTGTATATGTGTCCTTTGCTCCTTCCATGGATTCCCATGATGTGAAAGATTTTATCTGCCAAATAGTAGCATAATTTTTCCCTTACCAAATTAACAAAGCCTTCCATAACTGTATACACTAAAGTCAGTGCCCTCAAGGTTGGGGAAATCATGTCTTCAGAGTGTACTGTGCTAAACACTTTACATGAATTATTTTATTTAGTTTTTAAAACAATCCCATAAGGTCAGTTTTATTTACATTTTACAGAAAAGGAAGGAATATGCTGAGAATCACATAGTTAAGTGGAAGAACCACTTATATAAAAGAAGTGTATGAAAATGCATAGAAAATAACCTGGGAAATTATTTCTGGGAGATGGAGAGTGCTGAAAAGGTTTCAGTTTTTACTCTACTTTTTTTTTTTTTTTTTGAGACAGATTCTTACTCTGTCACCCAAGCTGGAGTGCAATGGCACGATCTCACTCACTGTACACTCCGCCTCCTGGTTTCAAGCAATTCTCGTACTGCAGCCTCCCGAGTAGCTGGGATTACAGGTGCGCACCACCATGCCCGGCTAATTTTTGTATTTTTAATAGAGACAGGGTTTCACCATGTTGGCCAGGCTGGTCTCAAACTCCTGACCTCAAGTGATCCACTCGCCTTGGCCTCCCAAACTGCTGGGATTACAGGTGTGAGCCACCATGCCCGGCCCTCTACTTCTATGTTGTTTGGATTTTTAATATAAGCACATACTTGTTTTGTAATTTCAAAAAAAATTCTCGAAGATAAGAAAAAATTTGGGCCAGGCGCAGTGGCTCATGCCTATAATCCCAGCACTGTGGGAGGCCAAGGTGGGTGAATCACCTGAGGTCAGGAGTTTGAGACCAGCCTGACCAATGTGGAGAAACCCCATCACTACTAAAAAATACAAAATTAGTCAGGCGTGGTGGTGCGTGCCTGAAATTCCAGCTACTTGGGAGGCTGAGGGAGGAGCATTGCTTGAATCTGGGAGGCAGAGGTTGTGGTGGGCTGAGATCGTGCCATTGCACTCCAGCCTGGGCAACAAGAGCAAAACTCCGTCTCAAAAAAAAAAAAAAAAAAGAAAGAAAAAATTTGGTTCTCCTAGAACTTTAACGTAAAATGTTCTAAGGGATTTTCCTCAGAATTTAAAGGTGAATTATGACTCCAAAGTAGATTTCTAGAGTGGAAATTAGCCTTTAGCATCATTCACTTAAACTTTGTAGAAAAATTCAAAGGTATCTGGTATGGGATGGGTAGCCTAAAGCAGAGATTTCCTTGAGGGGCTCATGAGACAGTTTTCATGGCATTTCATTTACTTCTCTTTTCTTTCCTTTTTGATTTCTTTTCAAAATTCTTTCTACTACTTATTTTTCTGTTTTCTCCAATTATTCATTTTAAATATCTTGTTTATACTATTGGAGCAAATATGTTTTTTTCTTTCTTGCTCACACTTGAAATTTGCTATGGACGCTCCGAGGGCATTGACAAGCCCCTTTAGTACCCCTGAAGAATGAATTGCTCAATAAAGTGAAGTGTAAGTTTGATTTAGACATGCTAAGATCAACTGGGCTTTGGATCATGGCCCGTTATTGATTAAAGCTAAGGTAAATGGTCTTCCAAGTTTTTGTGCTTTTGAATTGATCAGTCTCGTGTTGGCGTGCAGTTACAGAATTTTATTACTGGCCAGGTGTGGTGGCTCATGCCTGTTATCCCAGCACTTTAAGAGGCTGAGTCAGGCAGATTACTTGAGTCCAGGAGTTTAAGACCAGCTTGGGCAATGCGGCAAAACCCTGTCTACAAAAAAATTTAACGGGTGTGGTGGTGCACATCTATGGTCTCAGCTATTCGGGAGGCTGAGATGAGAGGATCACCTGAGCCTGTAATGCAGAGGTTGCACGGTGGCTCACGCCTGTAATCCCAGCATTTTGGGAGGCTGAGGTGGGTGGATCACCTGTGCTCAGGAGTTCAAGATTGTGTCACTGCACTGCAGCCTGGGCGGCAGAGTGAGATCTTACCTCCAAAACAAAAAAAGGCCAGGCGCAGTGGCTCGTGCCTAGAATCCCAGCACTTTGGGAGGCCAAGGCAGGCAGATCATCTGAGGTTGGGAGTTCAAGACCAGCCTAGCCAACTTGGTAAAACCCTGTTTCTACTAATAATACAAAAATTAGCTGGGCATGGTGGCATGCGCCTTTAATCTCAGCTACTCGGGAGGCTGAGGCAGGAGAATTGCTTGAACCCCGGAGGTGGAGGTTGCCGTGAACCAAGATAACGCCACTGCACTCCAGTCTGGGCGACAGAGTGAGACTCCATCGCAATAAAAAAAGAGAGAAGAAAATAATTACCTACTTTGGGCTGTATTTCTAAGCAGTCCAGTTCTGACAAGACTAGCTGTATGTACTGAGACACAATCAGCTTTACGTGTTTTTCTAGCTGTATTGCTATTAATATCAGAAGAGAATGCCGCCTTCCTACCACTGTCATTCTTAAGTGTTTTTTCCCCTTTGCCTTGGAGGAATTATAAAGATGTCATGAGAAACTTGGTCAGCTATATCAGAAATACAATGTTCATTTCCACTGTTGTTTTTGTTCTCTATAGCTTCCCATTGACCGGGGTGGAGGTGAAGGAAAGGCCATGTACATTGACACCGAGGGTACCTTTAGGCCAGAACGACTGCTGGCAGTGGCTGAGAGGTAGGTTACTGGTTTAGATAAGAGGGAATATGGCTACACTTATCAAAGTAGTGGCTGCCGGGGTTAGTTTGGCTGAAGAGTGTTTCTTCTATAACCCCACTTCCCAAAGTTATATGTGTGATTCAAAAGAATGACTTCCTTTGTAGAAAAAGGTGTTTTTTTTGTGTTTTTTTTTTTTTCCAGATGGAGCCTCGCTCTTGTCACCCAGGCTAGAGCGCAATGGCGTGATCTCAGTTCACTGCAACCTCCACCTCCTGGGTTCAGCCTCCCTGGTAGCTGAGATTACAGGTGCCCGCCACTACGCCCAGCTAATTTTTTGTATTTTTAGTAGAGATGGGGTTTCACCATGTTGGCCAGGCTGGTCTTGGACTCCTGACCTCAGGTGATCCACCTCCCTTGACCTTCCAAAGTGCTGAGATTACAGGCGTGAGCCACAACACCTGGCCAGGAAAAGGCATTCTTTACAGTTGCTCTCAGACTGGATTAAAAAAAAAAAAAAATCCAACTATATGTTTTCTTCCAGAGAAACCCTTTAGAAAGTAAAAGAATGGAAAAAGGTATTGCATGCAAATAGTAACCATAAGAGACCCTGAGTGGCTATACTATTATCAGATAAAGTACACTTTAAGACAAACACATTATATACAAAGAGGAACATTTTATAATTAAAAGGTCAGTTTGTCAGGAAGATATAACAGTTGTAAACATATACACACACGCCTAACAACAAAGCCCCAAAATACACGAAACAAAAACTGAATTAAAGGGGGAAATAGACAACTCAACAATAATAGTAGGGGACCAGTTTTTCATTTTCAGTAATGGATACAGGCTTCAATATCTCACTCTCAATAATGAATATAACATGTATCAGAGGTCCTACTAAAGGGCATCTGTGAAATACCTACAGGTAGCATCATACTAAATGGTGAAAATTCTCTGTTGCCCAGACTGGAATGCAGTGGTGGTATCTTGTCTCACTGCAACTTCCACCTCTCGGGTTCAAGTGACTCTCCTGCCTCAGCCTCCCGAATAGCTGGTACTACAGGCGTGTGCCACCACACCCAGCTAATTTTTGTATTTTTAGAAGAGACAGGGTTTCTCCTTGTTGGCCAGGCTGGTCTCAAACTCCTGACCTCAAGTGATCTGCCTGCCTTGGCCTCCCAAAAGTGCTGGGATTACAGGTATGAGCCACTGCACCCAGCCTTAATGGTGAAATTCTGAATGCTTTTCCCCCTAAAGTCAGTAACAAGGCAAGGATGCCCACTTTCACTATTTACATTCAGTAATGTACCGAAGATTGTGGACAGTGTAGTCAGACAAGCAAATGAAATAAGTGGCATCCAAATTGGAATAGAAGAAGGAAAACTATTTACTGATGACATGGTGCTATATGTAGAAAATCCTACAAGAAAAACTAGAACTAAATAAACTGGTTCAGGAAAGTTGCAGAATACAGTATCAATATACAAAAATACATTGTATTTCTATATACTAGACCATAACAATTCAAAAGTCAAGCTTAAAAAAAAAAACTTCACAGTAGCATGGAAAAGAATAAAATACTTAGGAATAAATTTAACAAAAGGAATGTAAGATTTGTACAGCAAAAACTCTTAAAACATTGCTGAGAAAAATGGAAGATTTACATAAAGAGAAACATTCCATATCATGGATGGGAAAACTCAATATTATTAAAATGGCATTCTTGGCCAGGTACAGGGCGCACACCTTAATCCCAACACTTTGGGAGGCCAAGGTGGGCGGATTACCTGAGGTCAGGAGTTCAAGACCAGCCTGACCAGCATGGCGAAACCCTGTCTCTACTAAAAATACAAAAATTAGCCAGACATGGTGGCGTACTGCCTGTAGTCCGAGCTACTTGGGAGGGTGAGGAAGGAGAATCACTTGAACCAGGGAGACAGGTTGCAGTAATCTGAGATTGTGCCACTGCACTCCAGCCTGGGTGGAGTCTGTCTCAAGACACCAGACTGAGTTCTCCTCAGATTTATCTACAGATTCAACACAATCCTTATCAAAATTCCAACAAGTGTTTTTTTTTTGCAGAAATTTACAAAATAATCACATTTATGGGATATAACATATGGAAATGCAAAGGACCCAGAATAGCTGAAATGTCTGGAAAAAAAAGAAAATTTGAGATTTTAGACTTTTTGGTTTAAAAACTTATTATAAAGCTACAATAACCAAGACAATATGGTGATGGCATAAGGATAAACATGGAGAGTTCAGAAATGAAACCTTTATGGTCACTTGATTTTTGACAAAGGTAAGGGGCGATTTTTTTAAATTTTAAATTTTTTGCAAATACACATGGTCTCGCTGTGTTGCCCAGGCTGGTCTCAAACTCCTGACCTCAGGTGATCCTCCCAACTCAACCTTCCCAAAGTATTAGTATTACAGATGTGAGCCACCAAACCTGGTCGACAAGGCAATTTAATGAGGGAAAGAATGGTCTTTTCAATAAATTGTGCTGATGTAGGTGAATTTCCAAATGCAAAACAATAACTTTAGACCCTTACTATACACCACACGTAAAAATTAAAATAGATAACAGTGTGGTCATTCCTCAAAAAATTAAACACAGAATGACCATGTGATCTAACAGTTCCATTTCCTGCTATATATTCAAAAGAATTGAAAATAGGAACTCAGAGACTTGGACACTGATGTTCATAGCAGCATTACTCACAATAGCTTTGGAAATAACCCTATGTCCATTGACAAATGAATATATAACATGTGGTATATACACACAATGAAATGTTATTTTAGCCTTAAAAGGAAGAAAAAAATTTTTTTTCTTAGACCTAGTCCTGCAGATAAAAAGATAGGAAATTCTGACACATGCTATTAACATCCACTCACCTTGAGGACATGCTAAGTGAAATAAGTTAGTCACAAAAAGACAAAAACTGAGGCCAGGCGCAGTGGCTTCATGCCTGTAATCCCAGCACTTTGGGAGGCCGAGGCAGGTGGATCACCTTAGGTCAGTTGAGACCAGCCTGGCCAACATGGTGAATCCCCATCACTACTAAAAATATGAAAAATTAGCCAGGCGTGGTGGCACACACCTGTAATCCCAGCTACTCCGGAGGCTGAGGCAGGAGAATCGCTTGAACCTGGGAGTCGGAGGTTGCAGTGTGCCGAGGTCATGCCATTGCACTATAGCCTGAGCAACAAGAGTGAAACTCTGGCTCGGAAAAGGAAAAAAAAAGGACAAAAACTGTATGATTCCACTAATATGTGGTACTTCAAAATCAGACAGAAAGTAGAATGTGGTTTTCTGAGGGTAGGGAGACTGGGGTGTTATTGTTTAATGGTACAGTTTCAGTTGGGGATGATGAAAAAGCTCTGGAGATGAATAGTGGTGATGGTTGCATAGCAGCATGAATGTCCTTAATGCACCTGAACTGTATACTTTAAAATAGTTAAAATGCTCAATTTAATGTTATATGTTTTACTATACTATTTTTAGAAGGGTGGTAATCCTAAATAAGAGCCTAAACTATAATGTTTCAGAGAGAACATGGGGGGAAATCTTAGTGACCTTGGGGTAGGCAAATATTTATTAGCTACACCACCAAACACACAGTCCATGAAAGAATAAATTGATAATAGAGTGAGTTTTCACTTCATCAAAATTAAAAACTTTTGTGCTTCAAAGGACACTATGAAGAAAATGAAAAGATAACCCAAAGAATGTGAGAAAATATTTGCAAATCATGTATCTGATAAAGGTCTAGTATCCAGAATATGTAAAGAACTATTATAACCCAACAATAAAAAGATAATCCAGATGTTTAAATGGGCAAAGGATTTGAATAGATATCTCTCCAAAGAGGATATACAATGGCTGATAAGCACATAAAAAGATGCTCAACATCATTAATCATCAGGAAAATGCAAATTGAAACCATGGTGAGCTACCACTTCACACCCACTATGAAGGCTATAATAAAAAAAGACAGTAACAAATACTGGGAGGACGTAGAGAAACTGGAACCCTCACATATTGCTGGTGACAATATGCATTGGTGGTCTCTTTGCAAAACAGGTGGCTGCTTAAAAAGTTAAAAATGAATTTACCATATGATGCAGCAATTTTACTCTAGTTATATACCCAAGAGAAATAAAAACATGTCATACAAAGACTTGTATGATAATGTTTATGGTATCACTGTAATAGCCCAAAATATCCATCAACTGGTAAATGAATAACCAAAATTTGTTTTCTCCATACAATGGGATACTCTTCAGCAATAAAAAAAGAACTTAAGTACTGATACATGTTAACAACATGGATGAACTTTGAAATATGCTAAATGATAGAAGTTAAACACAAAAGACCACATATTGTATGATTCCGTTTATATGAAATTTCCAGAAGGGGATAATCTAAGAGATAGAAGAATTGTGGTTACTGTCGATAGGAATTAGGAGTAACTGTGAATGAAGCTGAGAGATTTTTTTAGGGGTGATGAAAATGTTCTAAAATTGGATTGTTCTCATGGTTATACAACTCTGCAAATTCACTAAAGCTCTCAATGAATTTTATATTTACAGCAGGTCATTTTTGAGGTATGTTAATTATACCTGAGTAAAGCTTGTGAAGAGGTTGTAAGTTTCTGTATCCTCAAATAAAGTTTTGAAATACAGCGTCAAAATTGTTTTACTTCTTTTCCTTTGTCTAGGGTCAAATGTGGTAATTTAGCCCTGCCACACATTTTATGGAAACCCAGTGATAAAACAATTTAATTATATGCTGAGATGTCAGACTCAAGTTGGAACCTGCCTAAATAAGTTGAGGAGAATATTCTCTCTTGTTTTATAATCAAATTATCTTTCCCAGCTTATAATTTGAGGACTGCAACCTATTAAATGTATACCCTGAAGCACAAAATTAGGTTGGAATAGTAATTGCAGCTTTTTGCCTCTGCCTACAAAATCCCTATGAAGGAAAAGGAATTACTCTTTTGCAGCCTGATCTTAGTTTTCTAAAGATGTATATACTTGTGTCTTCCCTCCCAAAATTGTTTTGGCAATCTTGTACAGCATTCATACTTTTAAGTATACTATTTTAGTAGTTTAAGGATTCTCTTTTGGACACAGTCACTAAAACATCGTCTCGTAACATAAGTATTCAGATAGGATAGATGAGCTAGTAGAATATAGGCTATGAGGACAAGAACTTTGATTTGGTCAACCACTGGATGCCCAAGCCATAGAGCAGTGCATTCAGCATTTGTTAATGAATGTTTTGCTCACAAAAAATATTTTTTTTGTGTTTTTAGAGATGGGGTCTCACTCTGCCCCGCTAGAATGCAACAGTACAATCAACAGTACAACAATACAACTGCAGCCTCTGACTCCAGGGCTCAAGCAGTCCTCCCTCCTCAGTGTAGCTGGGATTACAGGCATGTACCACCAAGCCCAGCAAATATTTTTCTATTTTTCTTTCTTTTTCTTGTTTTTTTTTTTGGTTTGTTTTTGTTTTTTTGTTTTTTGTTTTTTTTGAGACAGAGTTTTGCTCTTGTTGCCCAGGCTGGAGTGCAATGGCATGATCTTGGCTCACTGCAACCTCTGCCTCCCATGTTCAAGCAATACTCCTGCCTCAGCCTCCTGAATAGCCGGGATTACAGGCATGCACCACCACGCCCGGCTAATTTTGTATTTTTAGTAGAGAGGGGGTTTCTCCATGTTGAGGCTGGTCTTGAACTCCTGACCTCAGGTGATCCCCTGCCTCAGCCTCCCAAAGTGCTGGGATAACAGGCATAAACCACGGTTCACGCCATTCTCCTGCCTCAGCCTCCCGAGTAGCTGGGACTACCGGCACCCGCCACCACACCTGGCTAATTTTTTTGTATTTTTTAGTAGAGACGGGGTTTCACCGTGTTAGTCAGGATGGTCTCGGTCTCCTTACCGCGTGATTCACCCACCTTGGCCTCCCAAAGTGCTGGGATTACAGGCGTGAGCCACCGTGCCCTGCCTATTATTTTTGTAGAGATGAGGTCTCACTGCGTTGCCCAGGCTGGTCTCGAACTCTTGGCCTAGAGTGATTCTCCCTCCTCAGCCTCCCAAAGTGCTGAGATTACAGGCAGGCATAAGTGACTGTGCCTCACTGAAAAATATGTTTACATAGAAATTTCATTAATTTGTTTTAATCAGGTCTCTTTATCAGCCAGGCGCGATGGCTCGCACCTGTAATCCCAGCACTTTGGGAGGCCGAGATGGTCGGATCACAAGATCGAGATCGAGACCATCCTGGCTAACACGGTGAAACCCCGTCTCTACTGAAAATACAAAAAATTAGCTGGGCATTGTGGTGGGTACCTGTAGTCCCAGCTACTCGGGAGGCTGAGGCAGGAGAATGGCGTGAACCCGGGAGGCAGAGCTTGCAGTGAGCCGAGATCGCACCACTGCGCTCCAGCCTGGGCCACAGAGCGAGACTCCATCTGAAAAAAAAAAAAAAATCAGGTCTTTCTATCAAGAAAAAAATGTGTATTTCTGAGAATGTCACAAGGCCTCCTTAAGCTAATAAAAAATAGTCCTCTTTCATTCACAACAGAAGAACCCTTACTGATTAATTTTTGCCATGCCCTGTTGAAGAATTTTTTTTTTTGAGACGGAGTCTCGCGCTGTGTCACCCAGGCTGGAGTGCAGTGGCGCGATCTCGGCTCACTGCAAGCTCCGCCTCCCAGGTTCACGCCATTCTCCTGCCTCAGCCTCCGAGTAGCTGGGACTACAGGCGCCCACCACCACGCCCGGCTAGTTTTTTGTATTTTTAGTAGAGACGGGGTTTCACCATGTTAGCCAGGATGGTCTCGATCTCCTGACCTCGTGAGCCACCCGCCTCGGCCTCCCAAAGTGCTGGGATTACAGGCTTGAGCCACCGCGCCCGGCCCCCTGTTGAAGAATATTAACCCACATTCATGTTACTGTAGCTCTGAGGTTTCCAGAACATGGTCCCCAGCATTACCATTACTTGAGATTAGAAATGCAAATTGTCTGATGGGACTTCAGATCTACTGAATCAGAAACAATCAGATACTCGGGCTAGCAACCTGTTTTAACAAGCTCTCCAGGGCCAGGCACCATGGCTCACGCCTGTAATCCCAACACTTTGGGAGGCCGAGGGGGTGGATCACCTGAGGCCAGGAGTTTGAGACCACCCTAGCCAACATGGTAAAACCCCGTCTCTACTAAAAATACAAAAACTAGCTGGGCACGTTGGCAGGTGCCTGTAATCCCAGTTACTCGGGAGGCTGAGGCAGAAGAACCGCTTGAACTCGAGAGGCGGAGGTTGCAGTGAGCCAAGATCGTGCCACTGTACTCCAGACTGGGTGACAGAGCGAAGCTCCATCTCAAAAAAACAATAAAAAAAAAACAAAAAACAAAAAAACACAAGCTCTCCAGGTAATCTTATGCTTGCTAAAGTTTGAAAACCATGACCACAATTGCTAGCCTTGCTTGAAAATCTTGGAAGTACTGTGAAAGAATGAGGCAGGAGAATCGCTCATTTGAGATAAGCTTAGATTTTCAAATGTACATGTTAAGAATAACCTGAGGTATTTGTTAAATATACAAATTACCAGGCTCTTCTCTGATAATTCTAATTCATTGAGTCTAGGTTAGGCCCAGGATTTTTTTTCCTTTTCTTTTTTCTGTTTTTTTTTTTTTTTTTTGAGACGGAGTTTCACTCGTCACCCAGGCTGCCAGGCTGGAGTGCAGTGGCGTGATACCGGCTCACTGCAACCTCCTCCTCTCGGGTTCAAGCGATTCTCCTGCCTCAGCCTCCCGAGTACCTGGGATTACAGGCACGCACCACCATGCCCATCTAAATTTTGTATTTTTAGTAGAGATTGGGTTTCACCATGTTGGCCAGGATAGTCTCAGACCCCTGACCTCAAGTGATCCGCTTGCCTTGGCCTCCCAAGGTGCTAGGATTACAGGCGTGACTCACCGTGCCCAGCCCAGGAATTTGTTTCCTAACGGGTGTTCCAGGTTATTCTTATCTTTAAGGAAGTTCAAGAAACACTATGAAAGAGGATGCTATTTCCAGCCAACTTTTCCCAAGCTGTGGGAATTCCATGTCCTGCTTCTGGAGCCTAAGCACAGAGGTTCCTGTAGTTTTTTTTGTGAGCGCTGCTGAGAGAAAAGCTAGGACAACTCTTTTTTCTGGTAAACCTTCTCTGTTTTTATAGCAAATAGATAATCTCCCTTTCTTTTTTAATTTTTATTTTTTTTAAATTTTATAAATAGAGACAGGGTTTTGCCATGTTGCCCAGGCTGGTTTCAAACTCCTGAGCTCAAGCAATCCTCCCTCCTCAGCCTCCCAAAGTGCTGGGATTACAAGCATGAGCCACTGCGCCCAGCCTCTTCTCCCTTTCTGATAGTAGATTATATCAGTGTATTTTTTTGTTTGTTTTTGAGACAGTCTTGCTCTGTCACCCAGGGTGGAGTGCAGTGGTGCGATCTTGGCTCACTGCAACCTCTGCCTCCTGGGTTCAAGAGATTCTCCTGCCTCAGCCTCGTGAGGAGCTGAGAAGCAGGGATTACAGGCACCTGCTACCACACCCGGCTGCAGTTTGTATTTTTAGTAGAGACGGTGTTTCACCATGTAGGCCAGGCTGGTCTCAAACTCCTGATCTCACGTGATCTGCGCACCTTGGCCTCGCAAATTGCTGGGATTACAGGTGCGAGCCACTGTGCCCAGCCATATCAGTGTTTCTTGAGGCACAACTAGAAGACTTGTGAAGTAAAGTACTTACGCCTGTTATAGCTTGTTTTTTTTGTTTGTTTGTTTCTTTAACCATACATTCACAGTCTAAATAGAGAAAACGTATCTCTCTTCATTCTTCTTTTATTTGGTCAGGATCGTAAGGTGTAATTCTATCCTTATGCCATCTGTTTAATCTTCATGATAGAATCATGAACCTAGAACATAATTATAGCACACTGGGTTATATGTAAACATTCTCTTTTGAACTTTTTTTTTTTTTTTTTTTTTTGAGATGGAGTCTTACTCTGTCACCCAGTCTGGAGTGCAATGGTGCGATCTCTACTCACAGCAACCTCCGTCTCCCAGGTTCAAGTGATTCTCCTGCCTCAGCCTCCCAAGTAGCTGGGATTATAATAGGTGACTGCCACCACGCCTGGCTAATTTTTTATTTTCAGTAGAGACAGGGATTTGCCATGTTGGCCAGACTGGTCTCCAACTCCTGATATCAGGTGACCCACCCGCCTCGGCATCCCAAAGTGCTAGGATTACAGGCATGAGCCACCGCTCCTGGCCCTCAAAGAATAGATTTGATTTAGGCTGGGTGTGGTGGCTCATGCCTGTAGTCCCAGTATTTTGGGAGGTTGAGGTGGGCAGATTATGAGGTCAGGAGTTCAAGACCAGCCTGATCAGTATGGCGAAACCCTGTCTCTACTGAAAATAAATTAGCCATGCATGGTAGTACACGCCTGTAATCCCAGCTACTCGGGAGGCTGAGGCAACAGAATCGCATGAACCTGGGAGGCGGAGGTTGCAGTGAGATCACGCCACTGCACTCCAGCCTGGGTGACAGAGCAAGACTCCGTCTCAAAAAAAAAAGAATAGATTTGATTTGTCCTGAAGACTTGCCAGGTAGAGCTCAGAGTAGTTGGGTGCTATCATCTCTCTGCTTGTAGTTTGCCTGAACTTCTTAATAGAAAGGGAATTACATTCTTTGGCCCTGAAACTACTCTCAGTACCACTTCTTCCCTACCTATTCAGGTAATTGTCAGAAATGAATTGCTCATCTGCCTGAGTTCTGTGTGCAGCCTAAAAATGTTCTCTCCTCTCCCATAGGTATGGTCTGTCTGGCAGTGATGTCCTGGATAATGTAGCATATGCTCGAGCGTTCAACACAGACCATCAGACCCAGCTCCTTTATCAAGCATCAGCCATGATGGTAGAATCTAGGTGTGTGCTCGGTGTAAGACACCAAATATGTTCTTCAAGTCCTTCCCTGAGTCTTGTAATGGCTATTTGGCCAGATTGATAGTAGCTTGAATTAGAAATGAGGAGGTTTAAGTTTAATTCCTGTTTTGACACTCTTGCTTTATAGTTTAGGTCAAGTACCTATTAAAAATGAAATCATAATCTACTTGAATTTGCTGGAAATCTTGTTAAACGGTGCGTCAGATGTTAGTGCTGTGCAAATATTTTAATAAAACATCTACATACAAGGAAAACTATGAATATGAGATTTTAGGGTGGTAAAGAAGGGAGCAGAATCTGACACAGGCTAGAAATAGGCTTCACAGAATCCTTGTTTCCTGTAGGTATGCACTGCTTATTGTAGACAGTGCCACCGCCCTTTACAGAACAGACTACTCGGGTCGAGGTGAGCTTTCAGCCAGGCAGATGCACTTGGCCAGGTTTCTGCGGATGCTTCTGCGACTTGCTGATGAGGTAAGTTGTGGGATAGGGACAGAGAATGCCTACTTTCAGTGGCTGTGAATTCCAAGAACCTTGCTAGGAAGCCAAGACATCAGTGCCTGAGATCATCAAGCTCTATTAGAAAAGGAAGGAGAGAGACATTAGTCATTCGTTGCTTTGTGGGGCAAAGTGGTGGCAGTATTGAGGTTCTTGGAGTGTCTACGGCCACAAAATTGACATTTATCCTTTCCCCATCAGTTTGGTGTAGCAGTGGTAATCACTAATCAGGTGGTAGCCCAAGTGGATGGAGCAGCCATGTTTGCTGCTGATCCCAAAAAACCTATTGGAGGAAATATCATCGCCCATGCATCAACAACCAGGTAAGGTGTTGATGGGATCGATTCTTTTCAGAATGTCATGTTAACTGTGAAGTAGACATGAATATATAGTATTTTCATTTAAGCCCTGTTAAAGCTACTGTTGTATAGACACTTAGGAACTCTTGCTAATCTAATTAACATGCTCTGGTTGGTATAGATGTTTTAGTTCATAAAAGAATTAAAAACCCACAAGTGTGGAAGAATGAATATGAATAATAGAGATGCCTCTCCCTCGTTATTTAAAAAATGTTTGGGCTGGGCACTGTGGCTCACACTGATAATACCAACACTTTGGGAGGCCAAGGTGAGAGGATGACTTGAGGCCAGGAATTCGAGACTAGTCAGGGTAACAAAGTGAGGCCCCTGTCTCTACAAAAGAGGTAGCCGGTGTGGTGGCATGTGCCTGTAGTCTTAGCTACCGAGGAGACTGAGGCAGGAGGATCAGTTGAGCGTAGGAATTCGAGGCTATGTTGAGCTATGATCACACACCACTGCACTCCAGCCTGGCAAAAGATCAAGCCAGTGTCTTGAAAGAAACTTTTTCTTTTTTTAATGTTTGTTTCAGTATGGACAATCCACTGAGAGGGGCCAGGGCAAAAATGGATTCTGCCAGGTTGGAAATGCACTAAGGAAAACAGTACAGAAATATTCCCAGGGTCCTTCTAGGAAGAATACATGTCTTAAAAAATTTTCAGCTCTGTTATAAAGTCAGGATGGAATTGTTTAATTATAACAAATTGGTGCTTTGGTCTGTGTCTTTGGGTCAGATTGTATCTGAGGAAAGGAAGAGGGGAAACCAGAATCTGCAAAATCTACGACTCTCCCTGTCTTCCTGAAGCTGAAGCTATGTTTGCCATCAATGCAGATGGAGTGGGAGATGCCAAAGACTGAATCATTGGGTTTTTCTCTGTTAAAAACCTTAAGTGCTGCAGCCTAATGAGAGTGTACTGCTCCCTGGGGTTCTCTACAGGCCTCTTCCTGTTGTGACTACCAGGAAAAGGCTTCCGGGAAAACAGCTATTGTATCAGTTTTTCTGATGGTGTAAACAGGAGACAGGTCAGTAATCACAAACTAATCTAAAATGTTTATTCCTTCTGTAGTGTATTAATCTCTGTGTGTTTTCTTTGGTTTTGGAGGAGGGGTATGAAGTATCTTTGACATGGTGCCTTGGGAATGACTTGGGTTTAACAAGCTGTGTACTGGACAATCTTAGTTTCCAAGAGAACTAAAGCTGGAGAGACGTGACCCTTCTCTCACTTCTGAATTAATGGTAAAATAAAATGCCTGAGCTATGTAGCAAAGGGAATGGGTCTCTGCACAGATTCTTTTTTTCTGTCAGTAAAACTCTCAAGCAGGTTTTTAAGTTGTCTATCTGAATGATCTTGTGTAAGGTTTTGGTTATGGAGTCTTGTGCCAAACCTACTGGGCCATTAGCCCTTCACCGTCTGCCTGCTTGGTCTTTTATTGCTAAGACTAACTCAAGATAATTCTAGAGTCTTAAGCATTTCAGGCCAGGTGTGGTGTCTTATGCCTGTAATCCCAACATTTTGGGAGGCCGAGGTGGTGGATCGCTTGAGCCCAGGAGTTTTAAGTCCAGCCTGGCCAACATGGCGAAACCCCATCACTACAAAAATGCCAAACTTAGCTGGACATGCTGTGGCCCGTGCCTATAGTCCCAGCTACTCGATAGCCTGAGGTGGGAGGATCACTTAAGCCTGGAAGGTGGAGGTTGCAGTGAGTTGAGATTGTACCACTGTACTCCAGCCTGGGCGACAGAATGAGACCATGTTTCAAACAAAAAAGAAAGCAATCATTTCAGAGGCTAAGTAAACAGATTTGATTGTGAGGCTTCTAATAAAGTAATTATTAGTAGTGAATGTGCTGTTTATAGCAGTTATTCTAGTGCAAGCTATTTCAAGACAGGGTTTCCGTAATCTTTTTGGCTCTGTATAGGGGTGATCAGTTTCTTTTTTTTTTTTTTTTTTTTTTTTTTTTTTTTTTTTTTTTTGAGACTGAGTCTGGCTCTGTCGCCCAGGCTGGAGTGCAGTGGCCGGATCTCAGCTCACTGCAAGCTCCGCCTCCCGGGTTCACGCCATTCTCTGGCCTCAGCCTCCCGAGTAGCTGGGACTACAGGCGCCCGCCACCTCGCCTGGCTAGTTTTTTTGTATTTCTTAATAGAGACGGGGTTTCACCGTGTTAGCCAGGATGGTCTCGATCTCCTGACCTCGTGATCCGCCCGTCTCGGCCTCCCAAAGTGCTGGGATTACAGGCTTGAGCCACCGCGCCCGGCCGATCAGTTTCTATTACTTTAAGATTTGAAACCAGAAAGGAAAGTCCCACTTGCAGATGATTGTGCTTGTCTTTCAACCTAATAGAAAATAAAAGACAGACATACCATGCCTTGCCTTGTGGCTTTTTTTTTGAGACGGAGTTTCACTCTTGTTGCCTAGGCTGGAGTGCAGTGGCGCGATCTTGGCTCACCACAACCTCTGCCTCCTGGGTTCTAGCAATTCTCCAGCCTCAGCCTCCCGAGTAGCTGGGACAATAGATGCCTGCCACCACGCCCTGCTGATTTTTGTATTAGTAGTAGAGATGGGGTTTCACCATGTTGGCCAAACTGGTCTCGAACCCCTGATCTCAGTGATCTGCCCACCTTGACCTCCCAAAGTGTTGGGATTACAGGCACGAACCACCTCGCATAGCCCTGTGATGCTTTGTTTTAAAAGCAGTTCTAGTCTTTTTTTTTTTTTTTTTTTTTTTTGAGACAGAGTCTGGCTCTGTCGCCCAGGCTGGAGTGCTGTGGTGCAATCTGGACTCACTGCAAACTCTGCCTCCCAGGTTCACACCATTCTCCTGCCTCAGCTTCCCGAGTAGCTGGGACTATAGGCGTCCGCCATCACGCCCGGCTATTTTTAGCAGAGACAGGGTTTCACCGTGTTAGCCAGGATAGTCTCGATCTCCTGACTTTGTGATCCGCCCACCTCGGCCCTCCAAAGTGCTGCGGTTACAGGCGTGAGCCACTGCGCCTGGCCTTTTTTTTTTTTTGAGACGGAGTCTTGCTCTGTTGCCCAGGCTGGAGTGCAGTGGCACAACTCACTGCAACCTCCGCCTACCAGGTTCAAGCGATTCTCCTGCCTCAGCCTCCCGAGTAGCTGGGATTACAGGCATGTGCCACCATGCCTGACAAATTTTTGTATTTTTAGTAGAGATGCTTTTCACTATTTTGACAAGGCTGATCTTGAACTCCTGACCTCAGGTAATCTGGCCACCTTGGCCTCCCAAAGTTCTGGGATCACAGATGTGAGCCACCACACCTGGCCTGTCTTTAAAGATTAAGAATCAGGGACTGGGCCAGGCGTGGTGGCTCACATCTGTAATCCCAATGCTTAGGGAGGCCAAAGTGGGTAGATCACTTGAGCCAGGAGTTTGAGGTCAGCCTGGGCAACATGGTGAAACCCTGTCTGTACAAAAAATATAGAAGTTAAAAAATTATTCATGCATGTTGGGATACACTTGTAGTCCCCAGCTACTCCAGTGGCTTAGGTGGGAGGATCCCTTGAGCCCATGAGGTAGCGGCTGCAGTGAGCCCTGTTCACACCACTGCACTGCAGCACGGGTGACAAAGCAAGGCCGTCTCAAAAAAAATCAAAGATTGAAAAGTAGCATTGTCAATGTCCCTGGAAGCCAGATGCCAAATGGAGTTTATGGGACTCTTTTTTTCCCTTTACTTCATTTCAGTAGTTAGCACTTCCAATCCATATCTTACCCAAAGTGCTCAGTGACCATCCAAAATGTTTTCCTGTTTTTAAAATAAATTTATTGTACAGTTAAGGTATACAACATGATGTTATGATACTAATACCTATAAGGAGGCCAGGCACAGTGGCTCACACCTGTAATGCCAGCACTTTGGGAGGCCGAGGCGGGCGTATCACCTGAGGTCAGGAGTTCGAGAACAGCCTGGCCAACATGGCAAAACCCCATTTCTACTAAAAATAAAAAACTGGCCGGGCATGGTGGCTCACACCTGTAATGCCAGCACTTTGGGAGGCTGAGGCGGGCAGATCACCTGAGGTCGGGAATTTGAGACCAGCCTGACCAACATGGAGAAACCCCATCTCTACTAAAATTACAAAATTAGCCGGGTGTGGTTACACATGCCTATAATCCCAGCTACTTGGGAGGTTGAGGCAGGAGAATTGCTTGAACCCGGGAGGCGGAGGTTGCAGTGAGTCAAGATCGTGCCATTGCAGTCCAGCCTGGGCAACAAGAGCAAAAAAAACTCCATCTCAAAAAATATATATACAAAACTTACCTGTGCGTGGTGGCACACACCTGTAATCCCAGCTACGCGGGAGGCTAAGGCAGGAGAATTGCTTGAACCCGGGAGACACAGGGTGCAGTGAGCCCAGATCACACCACTGCACTTCAGCCTGGGTACAGAGCGAGACTCCATCTCAAAAACAAAACAAAACAAAACAAAAACATAAGTGTCCAATGACACTGATATCCCTGCCAGGAAGAATAAGGTTTTCAGCCTGATCTGGCTCAGGTACCTTTTCCTCTGAATGCTCATGTTATTGGTGGCTGGGCCAAGCCGCTTGTTCTCCATACAGAATAGTCAGCGTTCCTAATTTAAAAAAAACCTTTAAAACCTCTTATTCACACCTTAATCTTTTGGTGACAGGTCTCACCTGAGCTGGCTAGGGAAAAAAAAAAAAAGCTGCTCCAGCCTTCCTTGAAAGCCCTCTCAGTGCCACTGTGCAGGATGCCATCCAGAGCTTCCTAAAGGTATTGAGGGGGTGAGGGGGAGAAGAGGGATGCGGGTGACAGAAATACCAGGGTAACCTTGTTTTTCCCCCGAGGACATTATTGAGACCCTTAGTGGGAGGGTTTCTGGTAAGGGGCAATTTTGTGTTTGCCTGTTCTTTGGGAAAATCACCTGGAGACGCATGGATTCCCAGACCCACCTAATCTAGGTTTTAGACCAAAAAGGAATGTTTTATTATTAGAATTGAGTGTATCTCAGGTCCTCTTTCATTACTACACCACAAAATAAATCTGAGGGCCAGGCACAGTGGCTAACACCTGTAATCTCAGCACTTTGGGAGGTTGAGGTGGGCGGATTGCCTGAGGTCAGGAGTTCAAAACCAGTCTGGCCAACATGATGAAACCCTGTCTCTACTAAAAATGCAAAAAAGTTTAGCTGGGTGTGGTGGTGTGCGCCTGTAATCCCAGCTACTCAGGAGGCTGATGCAGTGGAATTGCTTGAACCCGGGAGGTGGAGGTTGCAGTGAGCCGAGATCACGCCACTGTACTCCAGCCTGGGCAACAGAGCGAGACTCCATCTCAAAAAAAAAAAAAAATCTGGGTTAGTGTAATAAAGACACAGTGACATTCTGGATTAAGAGGTTGGTTCTTATATGAAAGCATCTCAATTTTTTTTTTTTTTTGAGACAGAGTTTCGCTCTTGTTGCCCAGGCTGGAGTGCAATGGCATGATCTCAGCTCGCTACAACCTGTGCCTCCCAGGCTCAGGTGATTCTCTTGCCATAGCCTCCCTACTAGCCAAGATTACAGGCATGTGCCACCATACCAAGCTAATTTTTTTTTTTCCTGTAGTTTTAGTAGAGATGGGGGTTTCATCATGTTGGCCAGGCTGGTCTCAAACTCCTGACCTCATGTGCTCTACCCATCTCGGCCTCCCAGAGTGCTAGGATTGCAAGCATGAGCTACCACGCCCGGCCTAAGCATCTAAATTTTCTTCTAGGTGGATTTAGGGGTTTGTGCTCGTGGCCCTAAGAATGAACATGAGAGGGGCAGGGAGTACCTGCTTAGTGGCAATAGGCCTTGTTTAGGCTAAAAATAAGCTTGATACCTGTATTTTATATACTGTAAAGAACATTAATCATAACCTGCCTGCAATAGCCTCTGTAGGTGGAAACAATCATGGAGGTGTCAAGTAAGAATAAAGAGCTGATAACATCAAATTTGGTTTATTTCAAGTCTGTAACAAAATATATTCTAGGCAACTTTTCAGACATTGTTTGTTTTATAGCATCATAAACCCTATACCACTGCTGTCATTCCAAAAGCTAACAGGACTCTGGAAGTCATCAAGTGGTCCAGCCCAGGAATACAGGTAGAATTCACATGATAGGTGATAAGAAAGCAATGCCTATGGGCTACTCTGATCCCTTTTACCTTGGTAGGTAAGGTATGATCTTAGGACTATATGTATTGAGGCCTATTCGTCAGTGAAAAAGATTAAAGTGACAAGTTCTGTGCTTTGTTCCTATAGCTTTGAAGTTCATCCATGTCACCAGCAGGCTCCACCCATGTGTAATCCTGGGGCAGGTGTGAATCTTGATTTTTTTCAAGAGATTACTCAAGGGAGAGAATAACAGAAACCCAAGCCACAAGTACTGCCCCAATTCTAGATTAGGTTAGAGGTTAGAATAAATTAACTAATGGGGAATGGTACTGGGTAGCAGTCAGACCCAGGAGTCAGATTTGTGTGGTTTCCTGATCTCAGCAAGGTCTAAGGAAAAAAGCCTTCCCCCCCACCCCCGCTTAAATAGTAGCATCGTCATGAAGGCCAGTGAAATGTGGTTAGTCTCCTAAAGTGACTTCCAATTCTTCCAGGTCCTTCTGGAGAGCCAAATCCTAGGGAGACAAAGAACAAATCTAGGGCTCAATATTTAAACCAGCATTTTCCCAAACCAGTGGAACCTGAGAAGAGGGGCCCTTTGCTTCCTTTCTGAGCTCTGCTACAGTCTTTTTCCTACTTTCCCAGGATAGCCTGGGGCCTATTAATAGCCTGGGGCCTATTAAATCTGTCTCTTCCCCCTAGAGGTAGACGCTTTTTCCTAGGGAAATAAGACCTCTAGGAAAGACTTTCTTAAAAATGTCACATGATTCAGTGATGACAGGCAGTTTTGTTTTTTTGAGATGGACTTTCGCTCTTGTTGCCCAGGCTGGAGTGCAGTGGCATGATCTCAGCTCACTGCAACCTCCACCTCCTGGATTCAAGCGATTCTCCTGCCTCAGCCTCCTGAGTAGCTGGGATTACAGGCATGCACCACCATGCCCAACTAATTTTGTAATTTTAGTAGAGACGGGGTTTCTCTATGGCTGACCTTGAACTCCCGACCTCAGGTGATCTGCCCGACTTAAAAAGCATTACCTCCTTCGTGACATCTGGCAGCTCCAGGGCTAACTTCATCCACCACCTAGCTTCAGAGTTTTTCCCTAGTTCTCTATAGCACTGAAAAGAGACAACAGTGAAAACTGATACTGTGTGCTTTCAGGAGTTCCCAGAACTATATTGAAGTAGAAAAGTGAGTTTACCTTGGAAATATATACCCTTCCTGCTTTGGAAAATCCTGGCTGTAGTTCTTCAGCCTGGGAAAAGGGACAAAGATATTTCAGTAAGAGGTTCCTATATTCTAATCAGGCTGAAGTTTGTTAGAGATTTCTAGTCCCCAACCATGTGGCTGATTCAGTGGGTCTGAAGAAATCTATATTTTTGATAAGCTGTGCACATGATTCTGATTTTCCCATAGAACAGGCAAACACAAAATTGCCCCCTACCAGGAAAACCCCTCCCATTAAGGGTCTCAGTAATGTCCTTAGGAAAAAAGGTTACCCTGGTGTTTTTGCCTGCCACCTGCCCCTCTCTGATACCTTTAGGAAGCTCTGGAGGGCATCTTCCACAGTGGCACTGAGAGGGCTTTCAAGCAAGGCTGTAGCAGTTTTTTTTTCTAGCCAGCTCAGATGAGAGACCTGCCACCAAAAGATCAAGGTGTGTATAAGAGGTTTTAAAAGTTTTTTTTTTTTAATCTTTGGGGATATACTGAAAATAGGGTCAAACGAGGCTGGGTCCAACCACCAATAATATGAGCATTCAGAGGAAAGGGCACCTGAGCCAGACCAGGCTGAGGATCTTGTTCTTCCTGGCAAGGAAATCAGTATCAGACGGCATTTAGGACCAATAAGTCAAGTGCGGAAATGCAGCTTACCTGATAGCACCACCTGCCAAGAAGAAAGTGAGCCATGGGGTTTTCTGGCTGGAGAGCAATGGCTTTGTCCACATGCTCCTAAGGGGAAAATGTAAATATAAACTAACATCAGACACCAGAGTTGCTAAAAGAGAGGCAAGGGCTGGATGCGGTGGCTCATGCCTGTAATCCCTGCACTTTGGGAGGCTGAAGCAGGTGGATCACCTGAGGTCAGGAGTTTGAGACTAGTCCTGGCCAACATGGTGAAACCCCATCTCTACTAAAAATACAAAAATTAGCCGGGCATGGTGGTACATGCCTGTAATCCCAGCTACTTGGGAGGCTGAGGCAGGAAAATCGCTTGAACCCAAGAGGTAGCAGTGAGCCAAGATCACATCACTGCACTCCAGCTTGGGCAACAGAGTGAGACTCTGTCTCAAAAAAAAAAAAAAAAAGGCAAGTCACTGAGGCTGCAGAAAAGCTTTTGGCAGGGAGTCGGAAAGGAGCAGGGAATCTGGGATAGGCCAGCACAAGGAAGGAGGAAAAGCCTGTCCTCACCTTGAAGCTAAAGCCACTCTGGATGCGCCTCTGGATGCTCTCATGCTCAGCCAGCTGACCACAAAGCACCGCATACCTAGGGGGGAAGCAGCAAGCTCAGGGACAAGGGCTGAGTAAGGAATGGATGCCCCACCCACAGCCTAATTGCATTGTCCCCTATCCCTCTACCCTCAACTAGCGCTAAAAATACCTAATTTTCATCTCTACGTAATCCCCTCTCTTCACAGACCTCTGGCCCCAATTAGTATTCTTTAGTAGATAATGGTAGGCTTACAAGTCTCCAAAGTATTCTAGGTATTAAAGCTGGATTCACCACAGTAAATCTCTCTTACACTTAAGAATATTTATGCAAGTTCTCAGTCCGTATCTCCAGATTTCCCCTCTCTCATAAAGAGTACAGCCACAGGCATTAATAAAAACTTAAAGCATCAAAATAATCAGCATGAAAGTATAAGAGACCTGAATATACTACTTATCTTCTGGGCAGACAAAAAAGTGGGTCTCATTAGCTTTTAAGCATACAGGTGTATCACTGGGACTTGGGAAGCAATTTCTTAGGATAGTCACATTGGGAGGGGATATTCTAGGAACTTCTAATGTTAACTTGGAAACCAACAGAACCAGAGAAAGAAAGACCTCCTATATTTGCCCTCTTCCCCACATTGCCCCTCCCAAAGGGAACCAGCCAGCCAGCTTCCCATGGTCTGTCTTCAGAAACAAAGTCTTACTCCCCCATCCCCCCAGCATTGTTCCTAGCAGCACAGTTGACATTAGATGAGTAACCAGCCCAAGTTGCTTTTTCATGTATATGCTAAGTATCTGGAGGGTATCAGACACTTCTAGAGGCTCATTTCCATGTTTAATCCAAACAGCTGTTCCTCAGGAATAGCTATTCATCCTTGGAAGCCCCGAGAAGCAGTGACACCCAAGAAACAGTTACCTGGCCTCTGAGAAGAACCCTTGCAGAGACAAAAGTTTCAGCAACAGATGGAGAAACACAGCCTCTCACTTAGCTCACAGTCTGAGGGTGGAGACATGAAAAGCAAGGGTGGCAGTGGGAAAGGAACATTTTCACTAAAACTCAGGTGCTGGAACCAGACCCCAGGATTTGAGTTCACCCTGGCCCAGGTAAGTTGACAGAACTTTGCCTCTGATGTTTCCGGAGGGGTGAGCTCACATCTACTTTTCCTCACGCAAACCAAGCAAAGAAGCCGAAGTACCAGCAGCCAGGGATCACACAGTGGAAAGAAGAGCTTGTGCAGGATAGGGGAGCTGCAGATTGTCCCAGCCTCCTGAGAGCTAAGAACTCCAGTTTTGTAGCTAGGATGACTCTTACAAAGCTACTCATTTCTCCAAGCCCCATCAGAAAAAAACCTTGTACTCCCCCCTTGCCTCATCCCCAAGCCACCTCCCCTACCAGAAACTTCCCTTGTCTCTGGCTAGGGGTAGACTGAGGCATGTGGAAATACAAGCCAGAGCTCCCTCTCCTGGATCCTTTGGAAAATGCCTCTGTGGCCCAGCCAGAGAAAAGAAAGAGCTGTCCTCTGCTTTGGCCCTTGCTGGCTCTTCCCAGGACACTGCAGGGTGTTATTACCACAGGTGACAGTCAGCACTCTCATCTCCCTTCTCCAGAGCAGCCTCTGCTTCTTCTTTTCCTGTAGGACAAAGGTAGATCCAGAGTTGACACAGCTCTTATGCACACTTTCATAGGAAGGCTTGTGGGAAGAATGACTGCTTTAGCTCTCATCAATCCCTACCCAGCTTGTACTTGTTTGGAAATAGTTGTGAACTTGAGCAGAATAAAAGGCCTCAAACAAGCCAGGCACAGTGGCTCACGCCTGTAATCCCAGCACATTGGGAGGCTGAGGCGGGTAGATCACCTGAGGTCAGGAGTTGGAGACCGGCCTGGCCAACATGGTGAAACCCCATCTCTACCAAAAATGCAAAAATTAGCTGGGCTTGGTGGCAAGCACCTGTAGTCCCAGCTACTCAGGAGGCTGAGGCAGGATAATCACTTGAACCCAGGAGGCAGAAGAAGTTGCAGTGAGCCGAGATTGCACCACTGCACTGCAGACTAGGTGACAGAGTGAGACTGTCTCAGAAAAGGCTGCAAACGGCTTCTAAGGGAAGACTTCAGGGATGACTTCTGCTTCACCTTGGCTTCCCCATCTGTCATTAGAAACCCAAGTTACCTTCTTTTTTTCTTTCTTTTTTTTTTTGTTTTTGAGACAGAGTCTCGCTCTGCCGCCCAGGCTGGAGTGCAATGGCCGAATCTCAGCTCACTGCAAGCTCCGCCTCCCGGGTTTACGTCATTCTCCTGCCTCAGCCTCCCGAGTAGCTGGGACTACAGGCGCCCGCCACCTCACCCGGCTAGTTTTTTGTACTTTTTAGTAGAAACGGGGTTTCACCGTGTTAGCCAGGATGGTCTTGATCTCCTGACCTCGTGATCCACCCGTCTCGGCCTCCCAAAGTGCTGGGATTACAGGCTTGAGCCACCGCGCCCGGCAGTTACCTTCTTTTTATAACGCCCACCTGATGTGCTTGAAGCAGATTTTAGCATTTGAAATATAAAAGGATCCAGCCAGGCACGATGGCTTATGCCTGTAATCCTAGCACTTTGGAAGGCCGAGGTGGGTGGATCACTTGAGATCAAGTGTTCGAGACAAGCCTGAGCAACATGGTGAAACCCTGTCTCTAGTAAAAATACAAAAATTAGCCGGGTGTGTTGGCACATGCCTGTAGTCCCAGCTCCTCGAGAGGCTGAGGCAGAAGAATCACTTGAACCTGGGAGGCAGAAGTTTCAACGAGCCAAGATTGCACCACTGCACTCAGCCTGGGTGAGAGACTCTGCCTCAAAAAAGAAAGATCCAACACAATCAGAAATTGTCCCCAACAGACCTTATTCTGGAGGTGTGGTGTCCATGGATCTCAAGTTGTATAAAATTTTAGGTAACTGGGGAGAGGGATCACAGCTTTGATAAAATTCTCTAAAGGGGATGGGTACATTGGCTCACACCTGTAATCCTAGAACTTTGAGAGGCCAAGGAGAGGATAGCTTGGGACCAAGAGTTCAAGACCAATCTGGGCAATACAGCCAGACCCTATCTCTTAAAAAAAAAAAAATTATATATATATATATATATCTTCTCAAAAGGATCCACAATCCAAGAATATTAATTAGCTCTAGACCAAAACTTTCACAAGAGCCACATGGACTGAGGTTTGACCAGAGATGACTTTCACTTAGTCTTAACCCAAGCTTTCTAGGTTAGTGTTCTAACAAAGAAATGAAAGCCCATACACATGAAAGTTCTGACAAGCGTCACTTAAGAGTATCAAGGCTGGGCCGGGCGCAGTGGCTCACGCCTGTAATCCCAGCACTTTGGGAGGCTGAGACGGGCGGATCACGAGGTGAGGAGATCAAGACCATCCTGGCTAACACGGTGAAACCCCGTCTCTACTAAAAATACAATAATTAGCCGGGCACGGTGGCAGGCGCCTGTAGTCCCAGCTAAATGGGAGGCTGAGGCAGGAGAATGATGTGAACCTGGGAGGTGGAGCTTGCAGTGAGCCGAGATTGCTCCACTGCACTCCAGCCTGGGCAACAGAGCAAGACTCTGTCACCAAAAAAAAAAATAAAAAAGTATCGAGGCTGGAGCCTATGGACTGCCAGATAAGGATCATCATATGCCTATGCACTGGAGAAGACACTGCAACATAGGATTTTTTTTAAAGACAAGAGTCTCACTCTGTTGCCAAGGTTGGAGGTTGGAGTGCAGTAGCGTGATCTCGGCTGACTGCAACCTCCGCCTCCCGGGTTCAAGCGATTCTCCTGCCTCAGCCTCCCCAGTAGCTGGGATTATAGGTGTGTGCCACCACACCCGGCTAATTTTTGTATTTTTAGTAGAGATGGGTTTCGCCATGTTGGCCAGGCTGGTCTCGAACTCCTGACCTCAGGTGATGCACTTGCCTCAGCCTCCCAAAGTGCTGGGATCCTTCCCAAACAGAAGGACCACATGGCCCCATCAATGAGGGACACTGCCTCTTTGGGAATTTCTCTCTGCCCTCTTCAAAGTACTGCCTCACTAGGAAAATAATAGCAGAATGAGACAACCAGTTGCTGACAAGCTAGACAGCGTTGTAGACAAGACATTGCCTGAGACCCCACAGAATGAGTACCTCCTGGTGGTCCAGCTCCTAGAGATACAATGAAATAAACTTTATACCCAGTAAGGATAATTCTTAAAGGCTGTGATCTCAGAGCAGAACCTTCAGAGACATTCCATAGTCATCTGACCTCCAGCAGGTAAAGATTTGTCCATGGGTGCTAAGCTCAGGAGGCCAGACCAACCAAATGCTGTCCCTCTAACCACTGCCTCCACTTCTGTCTTTGGGGTTCATGCTGGCTACTAGCACTAATAAGAGATGATCAATGATCAAGAGGGAAAGGAAAGGTTGTTGACATGACAAGTCCAAAAATCAGCCCAAAAACTGATTGGGAATCCTTACCTGAAATTCAGGAGGGAAAATAGAAACTTTTGAAGAGAAAGTAATCATAATTAAGCATCTTTTGTTAAAACTTCCAGGAATTTTTCTGAGGGTCTGCAGACACATCCTACTCAACTGGTCTGTTCTTTCTCCATCGACAGAATTCTACAGATGTTTAGAATATTAACCTTGAGGTATTGTTAGAGTATACATTATCAAGGATTCAATAATATTTATCAGGCTGTACTTATAATAGAAAGGTAAACAAATCTGTTTTAGACAGTTAACTGGCCAGGCGCAGTGGCTTATGCCTGTTATCCCAGCACTTTGGGAGGCCTAGGTGGGTGGATTACTTGAGGCCAGGAGTTCGAGACCAGCTTGGCCAACATGACGAAACCCCATCTCTACTAAAAATATAAGAATTAGTCGGGTATGGTGGCATGTGTTTGTAATCCCAGCTACTGGGGAGGCTGAGGCAGGAGAATTGCTTGAGCCCAGGAGGTGGAGGTTGCAGTCAGCCGAGATCAGGCCACTGAACTCCACTCTGGGCAACAGAGAAAGACTGTTTGGAAAAAAAAAAAAAAAAAAAAAAAGATATTAACTGAACCACAGACCTAGAAACCCACTGATAGTACCTGACTCAGTGTGTGGAGTTCAGTAGGACACATCAGTCTCTAAAGTCCCAGGATTCTCTGACCTCATGACAGACAAGGCCAAGCCCTGAGCCTGGCACAGGTCAGATGCACCCTATCCTCCAGGGTGGAGCCTTTGCCAATAGACTTGCCAAGTGGATTCCAGAGTCTTCTAAGCTAGCTAGCTCTCTCTATATATATATATTATTATTATTTTTTTTTTTTTGAGATGGAGTCTCACTCTGTTGCTCAGGCTGGAGTGCAGTGGCGCGATCTCGGCTCACTGCAAGCTCCGCCTCCTGGGTTCACACCATTCTGCCTCAGCCTCCCAAGTAGCTGGGACTACAGGTGCCTGCCACCATGCCTGGCTAATTTTTTTGTATTTTTAGTAGAGATGGGGTTTCACTGTGTTCGCCAGGATGGTCTCGATCTCCTGACCTCGTGATCCGCCCACCTCGGCCTCCCAAAGTGCTGGATTATAGGCGTGAGCCACCGTGCCTGGCATAAGCTACCCATATTCTTAGAACACCTGCCCCACAGGCTTCATAACTGAAACCAGATTTCTAAGTAGCAAAAAAACCTCAGGTTGAGAAAAAAGGTTTTGCTCTCTGTGGCTAGAGAGTGAGAAAAACGAATAATGCTGATAGGATACAAGTACTCCTAAAAACATATGCACGTGTGTTACTAATCAGCATGATATACAGATAAACAAAGACTGCTCTCTTCCTCCAGAGGAGAAAGCAAGGGTCTCGGGGAGCCAGAGTTTGTCCCTAGTGGGTAACTGAGCCACAACTGCTCTGACAGCATCTTGGTGGTTCCCCACGCAGATGGGCCAGCCCCACCCTGAACCAGTCACCTTCCCACAGGAAGCTGTCAGCACTTACCATCTAGGGCATATGACTTCTTCTCGCTCACCTCCTCAGTGAGCTCACACATGTCACTGTAGGCTCGGGCCAGGCGCCAGAGAAAGTCCTGCCGGCTTCCATACTGAAGACCAGACGGAAACAGGTAAGGCCCCTTTTTCCTCAGCTGTGGAGAATGGGGGCCCTGGCCTTCCCCCACACCCTAGGTTTGAATTTCCAAGCTAGTATGTTACAATCATCAATATCAGGCCAGCTCCTACAGGCAGTCTTCCCCCCAGTCATCCCTTCCCACATGCAGTTAATGTATGACACATTCTCTGTCTAGCCAGTAGCTTGCACAATCACAGAGGGCATTCTGGCCTCCTAGAACTGGCGGGAGGAAAGGTCAACTCCAAGATGTCATAAGGCACAAGGTCTTTTGCTGACACATGAAGAAAGTGTGAAAGGAAAAGGGAAACTTCTAACTTCCGGAGGGGGGCATTTATACCTGGGTGGGCATAAATTTTGTCTGAACCTGAGAAGAGAATTGTGGGTGAACAACCTACACAGTTGTCACTTGTAATGGGGCTGGCAGCTTGGACTCTGCCTCAAGGGAAACAAGAGGAGAAAAAAAATACAGTTCTTTCCACATTTCCCCCTAGAGGTGAGAGGTACAGTTCTTTCTGCAGTAGCTCTACAGAAGGCAGAGGACTGGCCGGGCGCGGTGGCTCAAGCCTGTAATCCCAGCACTTTGGGAGGCCGAGACGGGCGGATCACGAGGTCAGGAGATCGAGACCATCCTGGTGAACACAGTGAAACCCCCTCTCTACTAAAACTACAAAAAACAAGCCGGGCGAGGTGGCAGGCGCCTGTAGTCCCGGCTACTCGGGAGGCTGAGGCAGGAGAATGGCGTGAACCCGGCAGGCGGAGCTTGCAGTGAGCTGAGATCTGGCCACTGCACTCCAGCCTGGGCGACAGAGCAAGACTCCGTCTCAAAAAAAAAAAAAAAAAGAAGGCAGAGGACTACGCTCCCCATCCCCAGAGGGGAGGCAGCTCTGGGGCAAGTGGTACCCTGGCCCTAGGGTCCATGCTGGGCCTCCTTAGAAGAGGATATGCAACCCAGGGGACAGATGCAGAACCAGCTGTCTCACCATTTCTCATCCCATGTCACCTTGTAGGGGCAGTAACCACATGGGCCTTCATTCCCCAGGGCTCAGAAGCAGATGGAGGGAGGGAGGGAGGGAGGGAGAAGCAGGCAGGCAGCTGGAGCCTCACCGCCAGCTTGTTGTTGAGCAGCAGCTGGAAGCCCTCCCGCTTGCCTTGCTCATCACCCCTGTGCAGCTCATCAGCCTGCTGCAGGAGAGGCAGCACATCCTCCAAGCCTGAGGAACCTCCAGCCTCCAGGGCACTGGGCACAACACCCGAAGCTGCCTCCTCCTCCAGGTCCAGAGAATCCTTTCTTCCCATCTTCACAGTCTCGCAGCTCACTTCATCTTCCCCGTCCTCACTTTCTTGGTCAGAGTCCCGCTCATTGTCAGACTCCGCATTGGCTGTTGTATAACTGGCAGAGAAATGTAAGGGACAAGAGGATTATTCAGCTCAGAGCCTCTAGGGTCTGTATCCCTCACCACTAAAGCAGCACTCTTCATGGCATTGTCCAAAGCACCAAATACCTCTTGAGGGCAGATTTTTTTTCTTTTTTCTTTTCTTGAGATAGGGTGGAGTGCAGTGGCTCGATCTTGGCTCACTTGAACTTCCACCTCCTGGGTTCAAGCAACTCTCCCACCTAATTTTTTTGTATTTTTAGTAGAGATGGGGTTTTGCCATGTTGCCCAGACTGGTCTCAAACCCCTGGCCTCAAGTGATCTGCCCACCTTGGCCTCCCAAAGTGCTGGGATTACAGGCATGAGCCACCATGCCCAGCAGAAATCATTATTTGAGAGAAAGCTTCCTATGGGAACTAAGGGCTGGGAAAATGATCTGGGAAAGAAAGAGTAGCTGACCAGCTGGGGCCCTGTGATAGTCAAGGCAAATGTGAGAAGCCCCTGCTCATTTCTGCCTTATGAGTCAGAGACACTTATCAGAACCAACGTGGGTGGGTGCAGCCTCAGACCATGGGCAGCCACACGCATCCACAAACATAACCTCTGGCCCAAGTCAACCAAACCTAAACTGCAACAGGAGTAGCCCTTGGTAACCTTGAGAACTTAAGGATGTGAGGAGAGGTGATAGGAATCACTTTGCAACCAGAAGCAAGAAGGGGAAGACGATGCAAACCACCCCCTGAAAAGGTGTTTGGGGGGGGGCTGCCACATGCCAGGTGGCTCCTAAGAAGCCCCAACCCTGATGCACCCACTAAAGAGGAAGCTGAGTTTCTCTTGGATCTCAGCCACCAGCAGTTGATTAGGGTGTTTTCCCTAATTGCCTAAAATAGATAAAGACTAAGCAAGGGAAAAGGTAGGACTTCTAGGGGTCAGAAGCAAACACAAGGTCAGGCACGGTGGCTCACGCCTGTAATCCCAGCACTCTGGGAGGCCGAGGTGGATGGATCACGAGGTCAGGAGATCGAGACCATCCTGGCTAACACGGTGAAACTCCATCTCTACTAAAAACAAAAACTTAGCCGGGCGAGGTGGCAGGCACCTGTAGTCCCAGCTACTCGGGAGGCTGAGGCAGGAGAATAGTGTGAACCCAGGAGGCGGAGCTTGCAGTGAGCCGAGATCATGCCACTGCACTCCAGCCTGGGCGACAAAGAGAGACTCCGTCCAAAAAAAAAAGAAAAAGAAAAAAGAGAGTAGGCCCCCTGTGGCTGGAGCAAAACAGGATTGAAGGAGAGATGACACACACACGTACAAATAAAGTCAACACATGATAGCCTAATGTCAGGGCAGAAGTGCTGTCCTCCTGTCCAGAAACTACAAAGCGGCAGGCTCTGAAGACTCTGGAAGTGAGCAACCAGACTGGATGCCCAGTCCATGCTGACAGCATCCTTACAGAGGAGCTTCAGCCTCATGTAAAAAAGAGGCCCCAGACATATCTACTACAAGAACTTGTAAGGTATTTAAAACCTTTCTTAACCGCACCTTTGTTTTTTAAGAGGTTATCCAAGTATCTTTCCCCTTTAGTTATTAGGAAAAAAAAAAAGCACCTTTAGAAATTAAAGGCAGAAGGATAAGTGTCATTAGATTTTGTAACCAACCTAGGTACTGATGAGTGAGACCACCCACAGGCAACCTAGAGAAACCGAAACTCCCAACTGCACCTGCCACAGATTAAGAAAAATCAAACCAGAGTCTTCTCTGCCCAGCCAGGCCCAAAGGCAAAATGGATAGATGGTTTATCTGGAACGGAAAGCTGGAATCACATCATCTCCCTTTGCTAGAAAGAGGGGGGAGACCCTATTTCTTGCTGGGTTGAGGACTGCCTCAGCCAATCAGGAGTCCAAACAGGAGTCTCTCTGCCTCCAGTACCCCCAGGGAGGGGCCCAGCCCTGCTGGAGCCCAGGCATCAGCACAGAATCCCCTGGGACCTGACCTGTGATACTGCCATCCCTCTGGATCCTAAAGGCCCAGCTCCCAAAGCCAAGAAGAGAGGTCAGGGGGCCTTGCTGCCACAAACAGAGTGAAAGCTGGTAGAGCCCTGGGAGGCAGGGAGGCTCCAGGGAACCTGGCACTTTAAAGAGTGGACTTTAATTGCATCTCAGCCCCACTTTAAGGCACTCTCTTCATCAATCTGAAACCCTACCGCCTGGAGCAGCTACTGGGGCCTCAGAAGAGATTAATCACATGCCAAGGGCTACCACATTTACACCATTCTCTTTCACCTTCCACCTCCCGGACTAACCCAACCAGTCCTTGGAGAAATCTACCAGAGAGAAGTGACCCTTTTAACATAGCCTGAGGCTTTTGAGATCTGCCAGGGACTAGCAGGGACCTTTGAAAAGGTCCTTTGGTCCCGTGCACTCCGGAGGACTGGAGTTCCCACAGTGGACCAGAGACCCAAGCCTCCCTCTGAGCAAGGAGACTGCCACTCTTAAGCAGTAATGAAGGACTCAGTTATGCACATCTCCCCTCCTGGCAATTAAGTTTCTCTTAACTCTACCTAAACCATGTTAGAGACTGAGTATGAGGTCTTCAAAGATGACATGGGCCCTGACCTTGAGATAAGACCCAACTTAGTGAGGCCATAAATGCCCAAGAAGGAGTCTTCACGATGAGGCTGCAGGCAATCTCTCTTGGCTGAGATGCCTGGGAAGGCTTGCTGGAGGAGCTGGTGTTTTAGGGCAAGTTGGGTTCTGACAGGGAACTCAAGCTGTGTTTGGTACAATGCCCGGGGAACAAGCTCACAGAGCTGCACAGTGATTCTGCCTCTGCCACTCTCAATCTCCTGAGACCTCAAAGTTGTTATTTGGAAGAAGGAATACAGCTTTCAGTGAAATCAAGCAGCCCATCAAATCTCAGCCCTTCATCCCTCAAAGCAGCTCTCCTTGCCCCAAGACACAGGTTCAAAGCCATTTCAGAGTTTGTAGACTCCTAGAGCTCCCCCTTGACCTACATGGCAATGACGATGGCACAAAGAATCATTCACCACGGCCACTGCCCTAGAGAGCAGCCAGCTCAACCACAGAGTGTTGCACCACCACCTGCTCTCATGCCACGGGACTGGGCATGGGACACAGCCTGATGGAGCTATAATTAAGAAAGCCACCCCTCCCCTTGCCCCATCACAGGTGTCTGGCAGCTCTGGCCTGCTCCTTGTGGCCTTGGGAGTCCCAGTGAGCACCCCTAGCAGTGAAGGTCCCACAGATGTCCCTGGTTAACTGCTCTGGCTCCCACTGACCCCAGAAGTTTGTACTTATCTTTTTGAGGTGGAGTCTTTCTCTGTTGCCCAGGCTGGAGTGCAGTGGTACAATCTTGGCTCACAGCAACCTCCACCTCCTGGGTTCAAGTGATTCTCCTGTCTCAGCCTCCGGAATAGCTAGAATTACAGGCGCCCACCACCACGCCCAGCTAATTTTTGTATTTTTAGTAGACACAGGGTTTCACCATGTTGGTCGTCTGGTCTTGAACTCCTGACCTCAAGTGATCCACCCGCCTCGGCCTTCCAAAGTGCTGGAATTACAGGCCTGAGCCACTGCGCCGGCCTAGGACAACTTCTTTAAATCATCACAAAGAGGACCAGGTGCGATGGTTCATGCCTGTAATCTCAGCACTTGGAGGCCAATGTGGGAGAACTGCTTGAGGCCAGGAGTTCAGGACCAGCCTGGGCAACATAGTGAGACCCCATCTCTACAAAAAAATAAATAAAATTGGCTGGCATGGTGGCACATGCCTGTAGTCCCCACTACTCAGAAGGCTGAAGCAGGAGGACCACTTGAGCCCAAGGGGTTGAGGCTGCTGTGCTGTGATGGTGCCACTGAACTCCAGCCTGGGCAACAGAGTGAGACCCTGTCTCAAAACAAAACAAAAAACAGTCATGAAGGACCTCAAGTTGTGTTTGATCTGGGGCAGAGCTGTGACCTCTCCTTCTGTTCCACCTCCTTAGAGAGGTCAAATATCAATTCCCCACCCAAGTGGCCTGCTTCCTTGGGTTGCAGAGATGTTCTTTTACATCTCAGTGCCCACTGTCAACTACTTCCTCCATCTCTCTCTTCACTTCAGATGTATCAAATGTTAATTTCATTTTTGCCCCCTCTTTAACACAACTTCTGGAAGCATCTCTTGGCCCAGAGCCATTTAGGTAAATTGAATAGAAAAGGGCCACCTCTGCTTGCCCTTGAGAATACAGATAATAGGGATCTGACAACCCAGGCAACGGCAGTCCCCCATGGAGGAGCAGAGCTCTTCGCCACCACTCCACAGGTTTCTGGAGGCCCCTGAGCAGTCATCAAATCCAGCGTTGGTGATAATGACGTGTCAGTCAACAATGGACTGCGCATATAACAGTGGGTGCATATGATTATAATGGAGCTGAAAAATTCCTATCACCTAGTATTTACTTTTTTTTTTTTTTTTTTTTTGAGGCAGGGTCTTGCTCTGTCACCCAGGCTGGAGTGCAGTGGCACAATTATGGCTCACTCCAGCCTCAAACTCCCAGCCTCCCAAGTAGCTGGGACTACCAGCCCATGCCACCATGCCCAGCTCTTTTTTTTTTTTTTTTTTTTTTTGAGATGGAGTCTCACTCTTATCTCCCAGGCTGGTGTGCAGTGGCATGATCTCGGCTCACTGAAACCTCCGCCTCCTGGGTTCCAGCAATTCTGCTGCCTCAGCCTCCCGATTAGCTGGGATTACAGGCATGCACCACCACGCCTGGCTAATTTTTGTATTTTTAGTAGAGACAGGATTTCAGCATGTTGGCCAGACTGGTCTCAAACTCCTGACCTCAGGTGATCCGCCCACCTCGGCCTCCCCCAGGTAGTTATTTTATGTAGAGATGTAGTCTTGCTGCCTTGCCCAGGGTGGTCTCAAGCTCCTGAACTCAAGCAATCCTCCTGTCTCGGCCTACCAAAGTGCTGGGATTACCATGAGCCACCACCATGCCTGGTTTTAACTGACTGATTTTAACTTCTAGTTTCCATTTGCCTGCTTATAGCTAATTTCTCTGATCCAGCATAAAACTTGGCTGTTCTCTGCACCAGTCTTTCCCTTGAGAAGAAGGCTGGACAAGGAGAAATTGGCCTCTAGGCCTCACACAGGCTACCTGAATGATCGGAGCTAGCAGCAGACAAGGGCAGATGCTGCTAGTGACAACATCAGACTCTATCCTTGGGACCAAAGTTTCAAAGTGGTGCTAGTGGTTTAAACTCAAAATGCCCTTAGCATGACCAGACTTGGAGGAGGCTGTCCACCAGACTCCTGCCACCTGCCCCGCCTCACAGAAAGGCCTATCATCAGCCCTCCTGGGCCACTAAGAACTCAGGACATCCACCTCCCGCCTATAAAAATGCAAAAGATCACAGGCAAGGCTCCCCTGTGGGAAGAGGGTGACTCCCAGGGAGGAGCATGCTTCGTGCTTAGACATCTAGGTACAACAGCTCGGCCACCCAAGGAAAGGAACAAAGTCAAACAATGCTTATCAAGTCCTTGTGATAACACAGAAAAACGCCCAAATATATCATAACTTTGTAATAAACTAAGATAACAGATGTAAGCAATAACTGCTAATTAACGTCTACATTTGTCTGAATGACATAAATTGGATGGGTTTTTCGTTTCAACTCTTCTGTATGTATTATACTCTTACCTGTTCCAAAAATTATTTGCAGCAGCTTAGTTTGGATTTTCCATTGATAATACTTTTACAAAACACCACCTGGCTGTAGCCATAACTGCCTCCAGGAGAGACAACTCACCCCCCTTCACTCTCAGCATCTGTGAATGTGGCTACCGAGGAGGCCGTGAAGTAGACAGAGCTGGAGCCAGTGGAGTCACTCCTCTCCCGGACAAACGGAAACCTTCGCCGCCGAGCCACTCTCTGGTTCTCTTCCATGTGGGATCTGGAAAGCAGGCCCCATCCCGAAGGGTACCATTAGGTCCCATCCAGCCTGTCTTTCTGCTCACCATGGGGTGCCTCTTACTACTGCTCCTCATTAAAGGGCCAAAAGCAGAGAAAATCCTAGGTCTCTAACCCTCAGGAGGGTAAGAAGGGCAGCTCCCTGGGCCCAGACCACACAGACAGACTAGGTTAGGCAAACAGAGCATTTCAGCTGTTACAACAGATCAACCATGAGAGTCCAGAGGCAGCAAGGAGCGTGTGCAAGGCGAGGTACCAAATGTACAGCTTCCACCCAGATTAGGCTAGAAGCTATAAAACTGGTTTCTTCTTTAGAGACAGAAAGCAAAGGCCAGAACACACCTCAGCTGAAAAAGCTGCAGGGGAGGGATAAAGCGGGAGAGGAAGCTGCATTACTCACCGGACCTCCCCAACAATCTCCCCGGCAAGTCCTCGCAGGCTGCTCCTCAGCTCCTCCACCTCTCGCCGCAGTGCCACAAGGCTGGTCAGCACAAAGTCGAGGCGGTCCAGCACCTTCTCCTGTCCTTCCCGTGGAAGGCTGGGCAGCACTGCGGCATCTCCAGCCCCACCTGAGACAGCCCGCAAGAGCATCACTGAAGGAAGGAGAATGGGAGCCAGTGACACCCAGGAATATAGTGGGGAAGAGATCTCACACCTAGAATTCAAGAACACCTGCTTTCCATTGGAAGAGAAGGCCCAGTGACGCTCAGGTAGCAGACGTTCACAGCCAGGTCATGGTAACAAGTCCCAAGAAACTACCCAGGGATCTCTAAACGAGTCCTCTGCCCCAAGAACCTTCCATACCAGGGCCCTTCAGGAATGCTGCACACCACGACAGATAATGTAAAATGCTTGCCCGAGTGTGGAATCTGAAGGAGGACAGCTGTCCTGCTAGAGTAAAAAAAAAACCTTTACCTCACCGTATAGTGCCCAATACCAGGCAGTCAATACCAACCACACAGCAAAACTAAAACTAAAACTGAGCTCCATCACATTCTGACCTCTCACTTCACAAACAATAGTAGGGAAAACTTGGGAGTTTCTCCCAGAACTTCATTTAGTGTATCAGAGAAGGACTAGGAGAAAGGGGGCAGTTGCTAAGAGAAGAGGTACACCAGAAAAAGCCCATCCAAACCGCCTCAGAAACACACCATTACTAAGCCCTGCTGACCCAACCCTAGGCCTCACTCTTTTGAGTAAATTCCAGCAGTGAAATGGTAGCAAAGTGACAGCCACCTATGGTAACTGGACTGAAAAATGCAAAAACAAAAAGGAAACCAGAGAGGCAGGACCCCACAATATGGCAAGCATAAATCCCTTCTTTAAGGAAATCTGGTTTAAAAAAAAAAAAAAACTAGGCCAGGCCACAACACACATCCAATAATACTCAAGAATGTAGAGCAAGAAAGATCTCTGGAAATGTGGCCACTTCTAATCTCAGAAGAATACTGCGAAGCAATTAACAAACAAAATTCAAGGGAAGGAAGCACACTGCAATACTAGATTACCACCAGATTATAAAGTGGTGACAATCAGTTGCAATCTAAGGTGATAGCTCTTTGAAGACTCCTCCAGAACTAACTTTTCCAAACCATCTAATACTGGCAATCAGAGAAAACACTCACTTCCAATTAGCGTGGGAGTGAGATAATGTAAACGCTCCTCTTGGCCAGGTGTGGTGGCTCACGCCTGTAATCCCAGCACTTTAGGAGGCCGAGGCCAGGAGTTCGAGACCAGCCTGGCCAACATGGGGAAACCCCATCTTTACTAAAAATACAAAAATTAGCTGGGCATGGTGGCGCACACCTGTGATCCCAGCTACTTGGGAGGCTGAGGCATAAGAATCACTTGAACCCAGGGAGGTGGAAGTTGCAGTAAGCCAAGATCATGCCACTGTACTCCAGCCTGGGCAACAGAGTGAGACTCCATCTCAAAAAAAAAAAAAAGAAAAGAAAAGAAAAGAAAAAAACACTCCTCTTGCACAAATATGGTAGTAGTTTGAACCAGCCCTAGATCCTTTGCTCAAACGAATTAACAAATCTGCAAATTTGAAAGAACTACTCATTTCAGCTGTGCGGGCTGCCAGCCACATTCAGCTTCAATTGCATTAAGCGTGCTCCTAGCCCTATGCCGTAGAAACTCCACTGGACCAGGTGACCAGGCCCAACAGGCCCAACCTTGCCACTTAATCTGTGACAGCCTCAGGAAAGTTACACAGTCTTTTTGAATCTTGGTTTCCTCATAGGAGGGATTAAAAAACAAAACAAACAAACAAACTTGAATGAGATAGTTTCCAAGTTGTCTTCAAATTCAAATATATGATTTAATACATAAGCCTGAAGACTTTTAATCCCTACAAGATTATTCTTTTTGCCCTCTTTTGGATTCTCTCTACTTATTACACACCTCACCCAACACTAAGCAAGTGCCTTTAACACCCACATAGCACTAGTGTGGCCAGAACTAAAAGTGAAAGCTAAGCAGCTAAGCAGTCTTTTTGAAATATACTTGCTTGGGAATACAGGGTAAAGAGTAGAGAAAACCATGACTGCCTTTTTTTTTTTTTTTTTTTTTTTTTTTTTTTTTGAGACGGAGTCCCACTCTGTCGCCCAGGCTGGAGTGCAGTGGTGAAACCTCACCTCACTGCAACCTCTGCCTATTGGGTTCAAGCGATTCTCGTGCCTCGGCCTCCCCAGTAGCTGGGACTACAGGCCGCGCCATCACGCCCGGCTAATTTTTGTATTTTTGGTAGAGATGGGGTTTCACCATGTTGACATCTGGTTGAATGTTGGTCAGGCCAGTGTTGAACTCCTGACCTCAGGTGATCCGCCCGCTTAGGCCTCCCAAAGTGCTGGGATTACAAGCGTGAGCCACCGCGCCCGGCCCGACGACTGCTTTTTCAACAAGCTTCCAAAAAAGTGAAACCCTAAGGCGCTTCTCTACGTTGCCCTGTCCCACAATCTCCACCAAAAGCAGCCCAGACCCCAGGCCCATCAGTCTGCAGTGACCGCGGTCTCAGGAGACGGGCTCCTACCCTGGCGTCCGGTCTCTGAAGTCTGCGTATAGTCCAGGGAGTTGGGCAGGCTTTGGCTGCGGCCATGGCGCTGGGTCCGTTTCCATCGCTGGCTGTAAAGGAGGCACAGGAATCCAAGGCCGGCGGCGGTACCCAGCAACAGTCCCAGCCCGGCACGGGCACCACCCAGGGCTCCCAGTCTAGACATCCTGCACCTGCGGCCAGCAGAAGCCACCGGGAGCAGGCGGGCGGGCGGGCGTAGGGAGAGAGAGAGATTCGTGAGTCTGGTAAACCCACCCCCAAGGCAGAACCCCGGCAGGTACCCCCTTGCCCAAACCCTGAGCTCCTGACTACCTGCATCCCAGTCTGAACCCTAAGGCTTCCTCCAGCCCCCTGGGCCCCACTGCCGCTCCCCTCACCCAGCCTGGACATAGCCACCCCTCCAGCACACCCTCCGATCCGGGTCACAGAGTCCGGCTTCTGGGCCTTCAACCCCCCACCTCAGCCTCACAACACTGCAGACCACAAACCGGCCGCCCTGGCTGCAAACTCCCGGCCTTCCCCTGCGGCCCAGGAACGCGCTCTGCCCTGGCAGGAGATCCACTCAGAACCTTACCGGGCCGCCAGCCACCATGGCAGCAGCCGCCGCGGGCTCACGCTGTCAGTGACCGTGACGTCAGACAGACGGCGCCAGCGGCACGGCGCCCTGAGGGAAGGCGCACGGAGATGACCACGCCGGCCCCACCCCCGGCCTGTTTCTCTCAGGAGCGAGGCCACGGGCGCCGGCGGAGGGGCGGAGTCAGCACAGCGCAAAAGGAAAGCAAAAAGGGGCCGAAGGCTGAGGAAAGGCGGGAAAGCGGGGAGACTTCTTGGGCGGACGCTGGCGCAGTCACCCTCACCGTCCGGCATCCAGACCTCCATTTCCCTCCGGTCACACCGGCTTACTTGCTGCTCCCGGAATACGCTCAGCATATTCACACTTTCTCCCTGCGCTTCTGCCCGGACCTCCCCTCTGTACCTGGAAAACGTCACCCTCTCCCCACATTTTATTTTTATTTTGTAGAGACTGGGTCCCGCTCTCCTGGTCTCCAGCGATCCGCCTGCCTCGGCCTCCCAAAGTGCGTGAGCCGCCGCACCCGGCCATAAACCTTAAACCTAACGTACCGTTTTATAATTCTATTTTACTCTTGTAATTGTATGCAACTTCTAATTTTGGCAACTAAAAAGACCGATTTTATGGACTCCGATGACGATTGTATTGTGAATATTTCTTAAGAGTTAAAATTTTCTTTAGTGAAAGAAGAAAGTTCTAGGCCAGTTCTCCCAATACCCTTGACTAGATCTTATATTTCTTTACGCTTTAATTGTGAGTTACTGTATACATGTAAGAATACAGGAGGCCTGCGGTGGTGGCACGTCACTGTAGTCCCACATACCCTGGGGGCTGAGATGGGAGGATCACTTGAGCCCAGGGTGTGGAGGCTGCAATGAGCCATGAGCACTCTGGGCAACAGAAGTCAGGATTTCGAGGCCACCCTGGCCAACCTGGCGAAACCCCGTTGTTAGGCAGGAATCTAGACCCAACATGGCAGCGTTACCCGGCGTAGCAGGCCTTTTGTTAAAGACTCCCTTCACCCTTGTACACACCCTCAGACTTACATGCGTCAGAGTTCCAGCTGGGCAGTCACACTCCCCCGTGACCTGCAGCTCACGTGCATTCCACAAGTTCATCAACAGCAATTTCCGTCGACAGTTTCCAAAGACCCCTTCNCTCATTAAAACTCTCCAGCCTCCTCAGGATGCGGAAGAGATCTTGTCCTTCCTAGGACTGGTAGGGTATTTCAGGCATTGGATTCCCAGCTTCGGGGTCCTAGGCAAGCCCCTCTACCAGGCTGCCAGGGAGACACCCACCGGACCGCTGTCCGACCCCTCCTTGGTCGCCAACTCTTTCAAGAAGCTTCAGGACTGTCTCCTTTCTGCCCCTGCTCTCTCTCTCCCCAACCCCCTTCAGCCCTTTCATCTATTCACCGAGGAGCACCAGAAGGTAGCCACTGGCCTCCTAGCCCAGCCGGTTGGATCCACATACCAGGCTGTGGCCTATCTCTCCAAGCAGTTAGATCCCACAGTCCAGGGCTGGCAACCTTGTCTGCGAGCCCTGGCGGCTGCCACCGAACTTACCCAAGAGGCCCTTACTTAGGTGGTGGCAGTCATCTGTGGCCGGTTAAGTCCTACCCTTTCTAAGCCCCTTACTAATCATTGGCTTCTTGCTACTCATAGCTCCCTGTGTCCTCCACTTCATCCAGGACCGCATGAAAGAAGTCTCCCAGGTCACTTTCAATCAGCTGCTCCACCCCATACCCGAGTTCCGACCTCCGAAAAACCCCACGATGACCCATACCAGCAGGAAGCAGCCGGATGAACACGTCGCCCCATTTTCTTATTAGAAAGAGGTCGGAATGTTAGGCAGGAATCTAGACCCAACATGGCAGCGTTACCCGGCGTAGCAGGCCTTTTGTTAAAGACTCCCTTCACCCTTGTACACACCCTCAGACTTACATGCGTCAGAGTTCCGGCTGGGCAGTCACACTCCCCCATGACCTGCAGCTCACCTGCATTCCACAAGTTCATCAACAGCAATTTCCGTCGACAGTTTCCAAAGACCCCTTCCTCATGACCCTTACTCAACTCCTGCCCTAGTAGTTTCAAGACCCCCCAGGCCCTGTTTGCACAACCAGCTTCCCTACCTCTCAGGCTATAAGAAGCCCCCACCCTCCTCCCTCAGCGCGACTTCCTCGGCCCACACCTTTGGACTGAGGAACCTGGCCCGCAAGCCCTAATAAAAGCTATTCTCACTGCCATTTGCCTTGTGTCTTCATTCCTGGTTTGGCTCCAGCCTCAGTTTACCTTTACACCCGTCTCTACTAAAAGTACAAAAATTAGCCAGGCATGGTGGTGCGCGCCTGTAATCCCAGCTACTCGGGAGGCTGAGCAGGAGAATCACTTGAACCCGGGAGGCGGAGGTTGCAGTGAGCCAAGATGTTGCCACTGTACTCCAGCTTGGGCGACAGAGTGAGGCCTCCTCTCAAAATAAAAACAACAACAAAAACATATATATAATTTTGGAGGAAATAAAAATTCATTTTCTCTGGAAACCTTCCCAGACCACCACCTTGGTGAAATTAAGCTTTTCACCCTGCTTTGCTCCTGTGGCTCCATGGCTCCACTGCCTCCATTATCCTTTTTTTTTTTTTTTTTTTTTAAGACAGAGTTTTGCTCTTTCGTCCAAGCTGGAGTACAGTGGAGTGACCTCGGCTCACTGCAACCTCCGCCCCCGCTCCTGGGTTCAAGGGATTCTCCTGCCTCAGCCTCCTGAGTAGCTGGAATTACAGGCGTGCACACACCTGGCTACTTTTTGTATTTTCAGTAGAGACCGGATTTCTATATGTTGGTCAGGCTGGTCTCGAACTCCTGACCTCAAGTAATCTGCTCGCCTCAGTCTCCCAAAGTGCTGGGATTACAGGCGTGAGCCACTGCGCCAGGCCCATTATACTCTGTTCTGTGATAATTCGCTTTCTAGTCTGTCTACACCACTGCACTACCCACTCTTCCAGGACGGGGTTCATTCCTGATTCATCCCAGGTCCCCTGTGCCTGGCACAGCTCTAATGCAATAGCATCCATAAAAGCTGAATGCAGGAAGGAAGAAAAGGCATGACCGACAGCACACCCTGCCATTTTGACAGTGTGTTCTCAGCTGTGGCAGAAAGCTCAGTGGCAGAAGAACAATTTCTTCTCTCTCTACCAGGGGAGGAAGCTCTGCGAGATAAACAGATTGTGATGAGAGGCTAGGCCAAATGGGCAGACCAAGCAGGGGAATTCATTTCCCCCTGGATATTAAAGATGTTATCTGGCAGGCGCGTGTCTGCCAGGGCAATCAGCAGTGTGGCGGGTGGTTCTGGACAGAGCTCTTTATCTTGTGCTGCATCTGCAGACCAGCTTCGCAAATGTAATAAAGGCCTGGCTGCCTGAGATATGCATTGCCCACCTTCCCACCCCCTCCACAGCCCAGCCGGAGAAGAGAGCAGACCAGACCCCAAACTCTCGTCCTGCCCTCTGCCCAGAACATCTGCCTCATCTACCTGGCTCTTCCAAGAGAGGTGACAAGTCAAATGCCTTGAGATGGTGGCCTTACCCTTGTGTATAAAGTTTAAGGTTCTTGATGCCTTAAAAAATAATACTTTTTTTAGGCCGGGCATGGTAGCTCACACCTGTAATCCTAGCACTTTGGGACGCCGAGTTAGGTGGATCATGAGGTCAGGAGTTCAAGACCAGCCTGGCCAATATGGTGAAACCCCATCTCTACTAAAAAATACAAAAATTGACTGGGTGCGGTGGCTCACACCTGCAATCCCAGCACTTTGGAAGGCCAAGGTAGGTGGATCACGAGATCAGGAATTTGAGACCAGCCTGGCCAACATGGTGAAACCCTGTCTCTTCTAAAAATACAAAAAATAAATTAGCCAGGTATGCCATGATCTCAGCTCACTGCAACCTCCGCCTTCCAGGCTCAAACTATCCTCCCACCTCAGCCTCCTGAGCAGGTGGGACTACAGGCACATGCCGCCATGCCCAGCTAATTTTAAAAATTTTTTGTAGAAACAGGGTCTCCCTGTATTCCCCAGGCTGGTCTTAAACTCCTGGGCTCGGGCATTCCCCCTGCCTCGGCCTCCCAAAATGCTGGGATTACAGGCATGAGCCACCATGCCCAGCCCTTTTAGAAATATATATATATGTATATATGTGTGTGTGTGTGTGTGTGTGTGTATAGGGTGCGTCATAGGTAAGTATCATTCACACCAACTTGCAAGCCCAACAGTAGTGGGATTGTTGACATCTTCACTAACACTTGATATTTACAGATTTTAACATTTTTATTTTTTTTATTTATTTTATTTTTTGCCAACCTGTAAAGCACTAACTCACTGCAGATTTAAAATGTAGCTTAGGCTGGGCATGGTGGCTCATGCCTGTAATCCCAGTACTTTGGGAGGTGGAGGCAGGAGGATTGTTTGAGGCCAAGAGTTGGAGATCAGCCTGGGCAACACAGTTAGACTGTCTCTACAAAAAATTAAAAAAATAAAAAAATAACTGGGGATGGTAGCATGTGGGAGGTGAGGTGGGAGGATGCCTCAAGTCCGGGAGCTCAAGGTTACAGTGAGCTTTGATCACACCACTGCACTCCAGCCTGGGTGACAGAGCAAGACCCTGTCTCTAAAAAAAAAAAAAAAAAAAAAGTGGTGGGGCGCGGTCTCTCACACCTGTAATCCCAGCACTTTAGGAGGCCAAGGCGGGCCTCCTGAAACCATCCTGGCTAACATGGTGAAACCCCGTCTCTACTAAAAAAAGTACAAAAAAAATTAGCCGGGCGTGGTGCAGGCGCCTGTAGTCCCAGCTACTCGGGAGGCTGAGGCAGGAGAATGGCGTGAACCCGGGAGGCGAAGCTTACAGTGAGCCGAGATTGGGCCACTGCACTCTAGCCTGGGCGACAGAGCGAGACTCCTCAAAAAAAAAAAAAAAAAAAAGAAAAGAAAAAAACAAAACTAATTTAGTCTTCTGCCTCCTGGTGTTGCTTCTGTGCTTGTTTAGTTGGATCTGGTACTGTTACCGCAACATGACCGCAATTCTTTTTTTTTTTTTTTCAGATGGAGTCTCACTCTGTTGCCCAGGCTAGAGTGCAGTGGTGTGATCTGGGCTCACTGCAACCTCCACCTCTAGGGTTCAAGCGATTCTTATGCCTTAGCCTCCCAAATAGCTGGCACTACAGGTACATGCCACCATGCCCAGCAAATTTTTCTGATTTTATTTTTTTCAGACGGAGTCTTGCTCTGTTGCCCAGGCTGGAGTGTAGCAGCTCGATCTTGGCTCACTGAAATCTCCACCTCCCAGGTTCAAGCGATTCTCCTGCCTCAGCCTCCCGAGTAGCTGGGACTATAGGCGCCCGCCACCACGCCCAGCTAATTTTTTGTATTTTTAATAGAAACAGGGTTTCGCTGGGCAGAGACCAGCTGCCCAGGCTGGTCTGAACTCCTGACCTCAAGTGATCTACCCACTTCAGCCTCCCAAAGTGCTGGGATTACAGGCATGCGTCACCATGCCTAGCCAACTTTTTGTATTTTTAGTAGAGTCAGGGCTTCATCATGTTTGCCAGGGTGGTCTCTAACTCCCAGCCTCAGGTATTCTACATGCCTTAGACTCCCAAAGTGCTGAGATTACAGGCGGGGGCCACTGCGTTGGCCCTCAATTCTTTCAGGAAGCCCCAAAACCTGTGAAATGAACCATCCTCCCAGCTGTGCTTGCTTACAGAAACAAAGGCCAGGTGCCAATAATCAGGAACCAGCCACAAGATGAACTGAACTCAGCAGTGCTGCCTTGACCTGAATTACTGCTTCACTGTTATACTAAAATCTCCACCCAGTGCGGAGAAGTGTACCCAGGTAAGCACAAACAGTACCAGGTGCAAAAAGAATCTACACACTCCAGCTGCTCCTGGAAGAATCCATCCAGGAATCCCTACCCTAGTCTTCACCTATCTGCCCAGAAAGCCCTTAAGATCCCCCTTTACCCAATGTCCAGGAGGTGCTTTGAGCAGAAGCTCCTCTTTTCCATTCCTTGACCAGTGAACGTTTCTGCTCTGCTTTACTGAACCCGGTTCCATTCTATTGGCGAGAACTGCACTGGGTGGGTCAAGTGACCCTCCCTTGAGGGCGGTAACAGTACCTGCTTTGTGAAGCAGCAGCTGCAGAGATTCTGGTGCTTGCCATGGCCATGGAAGCTCAAGGAAGAAGACTGAGAACAACGATCATATTTATTTGAAGGTGGTGTGGCAGGATAGTTCTGTAGCACAGTTTAAGAGGCGTATACCACCTGGTAAACTGATGAGAGCCTATTGTGAATAACAGGGTTTGTCAGTGAGGCAGATCAGATTCAGATTTGACGGGCAGCCAATCAATGAAACAGACATACCTGCACAGCTGGTAATGGAGGATGAATACACAATTGATGTGTTTCTGCAGGAGACAGGTGTCTACTAAAAGAGGAACCTACTACTTTACTCCAAACCTCTGTTCTTACAGACCAAGATTATATCCTCAATTAGAAAACTGCAATTTGGTTTCACTACATCCTGACCAATACAGTATAGTTCTATTTCATTTTCACCTTCTCCTTTCCTTTGTTGTACATACGGTAACGGGTGTGTGTGTACCAGCATATTGCATTTGTGTTTTTGTTTGCTTTTTGTAAAATGGCCAAAGGTGTGTTCTGATTACTGCTTCAGAACAAGTGGAGATGAGATTTCTGGGTGACAGAGCGAGACTCTTCAAAAAAAAAAAAAAAAAAAGAATAAAAAAAGGACATCAAGTGGAGATGGGACTGGGAAAATACTGGTTCTGTGAAAATACCCCCTTTCTCCATTCGTAGCATGCTCATTCAGCTCTTATCTTTTTTTTCATATATTTTAGACGGAATCTTGCTCTGTTGCTCAGGCTGGAGTGCAGTGGTGTAATCTTGGCCCACTGCAGCCTCCGCCTGCCAGGTTCAAGCAGGACTACAGGCATGTGCTACCACATTTGGCTTTTTTTTTTTTTTTTTTTTTTTACAGAGTCTCACTCGGTCACCTAGGCCAAAGTGCAGTGGTGTGATCTCAGCTCACTGCAACCTCTGCCTCCTGGGTTCAAGTGATTCTCCTGCCTCAGCCTCCCAAGTAGCTGCGACTACAGGTGTGTGCCACCACACCCAGCTAATTTTTGTATTTTTGGTAGAGACAGGGGTTTCACCATGTTGGCCAAGCTGGTCTCGAACTCCTGACTTCAAGTGACCCACCCGCCTTGGCCTCCCAAAGTGCTGGGATTACAGACATGAGCCACTGCACCCCACTCAGTTCTTATCTCTATATTCCAGTAAGTTATATTTTGCTCTGTTTTAACTAAAAAATGACAACATAAAAATCCTTCCATACTTCATTCAACTGAAGAATTTTAATGTTTTTCATTTATCATTGTAAAAACCAAGGACAATTGTATAACTTAAAAAAAACCTTCTAATCAATGGATGATTTTTGTACATAGCTTTCACATGTAGGGTAATCTGTCTTTAAGTAGGGATAGATTACTTAAAAATAAACCAAATCATGCCTCACTGCAACCTTGACTTTCTGGGTTCAAGCAATCCTCCCAGCTTGGCCTCCCAAAGTGCTGACATTACAGGCGTGAGCCACTGTGTCTACAAAGTTTTGTGGTTTAGATAAATTTGGTTAAAATGAAAAAAAGTAAAATTTAATTTGTATTTCCTGGATTTCTAATAATGATATACTGGGCATCATGTTATATGTTTATTGGTCATTTCTATTTCCTCTTTTGGGAAGGGCCTATTCAAGTCAGTTACCCCTGTTTTTTCCATTGTTCATCTTTTTCTCACTGAGTTGTAGGAGCTCCTGGGCATCAATCTTTTGTCAGTTTTGTTGTTGTTGTTTGTTTTTTGAGACGGAGTCTGGCTCTGTCGCCCAGGCTGGAGTGCAGTGGCCGGATCTTAGCTCATTGCAAGCTCCGCCTCCCGGGTTCACGACATTCTCCTGCCTCAGCCTCCAGAGTAGCTGAGACCACAGGCGCCCTCCACCACGCCCGGCTAATTTTTTGTATTTTTAGTAGAGATGGGGTTTCACTGTGTTAGCCAGGATGTTCTGGATCTCCTAACCTCGTGATCCGCCCGCCTCGGCCTCCCAAAGTGCTGGGGTTACGGGCGTGAGCCACTGCGCCCTCCCGGTCCTTTTGTCAGTTTTAACACATCCTTTGTTAAGATAAAACACATCCTGTGTTTTATCTCTCTGGCTAACTTATTAGGTCAGTGAGTAAGAGGGCAGGGGTAGGAACTACAGAATAATAAATTAGACCAGTTAAGGAACGTTTAGGATTACAACTTCCTACTTCTCTTATAGCTCTCTCCACGTCTGTCAAAGTGTTGGAAGCTCAGCATCCCCTATAAATGCTTCTCTTAAAAAGTGAAGATTTTTACCCTCCCATAGGAGGGAAGGCTACAGACAGGCTGTTTTTGTTTTGCTTTATTTTCTAGAAAACCAATCACAGGCCAGGTGCGGTGGTTCACGCCTGTAATCCAAGCCCTTTGGGAGGGCGAGGCGGGTGGATCACCTGAGGTCGGGGGTTGCCACGAGCCTGACCAACATGGAGAAACCCCGTCTCTACTAAAAATACAAAATTAACCAGGCGTCGTGACGCATGCCTGTAATCCTACCTACTCAGGAGGCTGAGGCAGGAGAATCGCTTGAACCGGGAGGCGGAGGTAGCGGTGAGCCGAGATGGCGCCACTGCACTCCAGCCTGGGCAATAAGAGCGAAACTCCATTTCAAAACAAACAAACAAACAAACAAACAAAAAAACACCAATCACAAGGCAGATAAAGAATGATGAGTTGTCAGATTTTGATACCTGCGAATGAGGGGCGTGGACGCACGATTGGGAACTCGCAGCCGCTTATTGGTGACTGGTGCGGGGGAAGTTGTCTCATTTGCCCCAGGTGTTGCCCAGTGACCTCCGGCACGTGCGCCGCGTCTGTCCAGCTGCGCGGGAAGCTCAGTGGAGGGAGGGCCAGGTTCCATCCATTCAGTCCCTCCATACCTGGCATCCAGCCAAGCGCGCGGTTCCTTTACAGACTTTCCTGCAGGTCCACAGAAATGCAAGGATCCGCCGCTGTGCTGGAATCAGAGTCTGGGGGGGGAATGAGCAGTGCACCCGGGATGGTATTTTAGTTGTTGTCTTCAGGGCTAGCCCCGAGCCTCGTGCCCCGGCCTCCTCAGCCCTTACGGAATCTCCGGAGCGCGTGTCTTGACGAAGGGAAGTGGGGCCCCGCTGAAGCTGTCGAGGTGTCTCTGAGGGGGGTGGGCTGGGGCCTGGAGAAGCCTCCATTTGCTCTGGGCTCTGCCTGGCAGGGACTTTGGAACCTGGCCTGCAGAGTTGCAAGAAGCGGGCGCGGGGGCAACGCGCGCGGGGAAGCAGGAAGATCACAGGCTGCAAAGAAAACAGCACTGAGCGTCCTGGAGGACGCTGGAGCTTCAGGATAGTGTCCTTTCAGACCGTGGGATCGTCCCCTCCTCCCCGCACTCCACCTTCCCGCAACTGGACCACTCGGCGGAAGCTTCAGGTGGGCCCCGGGGTCCAAGTCCGCCGCCGGGAGGGCGGGGACGGGCCCCGAACCGCGGACTGCAGGGCGCGTCACGGCAGCTGCTCCTGATTGGCGGCCACGGCGGCCATGGGCGGGGCGCCCCGGGATTGGCGCCGCCTGTGGCCGGAGCCAGAGTAACTGGACTCCCAGCTGTGCGTCGCAGTCCCGACGCGAGGAAGGCTGGAGTCGGCGCCCAGCCTAGAGCCACCAAGTGGGAGCCAGGCCGGGACGCGCGCACCATGCCCTACCTGCTCATCAGCACCCAGATCCGCATGGTGAGTACCGGCCGCCCGGCGACTTGGAGCCAGGACCAGGCCCTAGGGAGCTGCGACCGCGCCTTCATGCCTCTCTCCTGGGCTGCACCCACCGGGGGCTGGACCGGGAACCCGCCCAGACACGCCCCTTTGGCGGGGGAGAGGGAGTGGAGAAGCTGGTTCAGCCTGGCTCCCGGGACTCAGCGAGCTCTGGCCGGCCCGGAGCCTTTATTGCCGCGAAAGGGCCCCGGTACGTGCGTCCCGGCAACAGGGCCACCTCCGGGCGCTTCCGGCTCCTGTCCTACCTGTCGGCGGGAGGGACCCAGGGAGCCCCGGCTTCACGCGCAGCACCCAGTGCCCTGCACAGAGCCGCTCCGCAGGGGGAAAAAGGGGGAATAACCTGAGGGAAAGAAGTTTGGAAAAGATAAGGACGTGCCAAGGCGTTAAAACCCCTGTGCCAAGTCCTTGACCCATAAACAGCAACTAGCTGCACCCTTAGGCGCTTCCAGGAAGGGCTATCCCTGAAGCTTTAGGAAAGGAAGAAAAGAAAGAACCCCCCTGCTTGGGAAAAAAGGAAGGCGAGAAGGGGCCGTGCAGTTGGAGGTGGGAACACCATGAATTCGAAGTCATGTTCCTTTCTCTGGGCGCAGTTTCCTTATCTGTAAAAAGGTTCTGATTGCCCCTCAGGAGTCTCCTTTTAGCTTCAGAAAGATACGACTCTGCCCCCAGATGGGCAGCAAGGTGCTCCTCTGCCCCTGCCCACTACGGGTACACAACCCCCTTGGTGGGTTCACCACGCAACAGGAGAGCTCTTGCAGAGCGCTGGGCAGCGGTTTGTGAAGCAGCCATCTGCGCAGCTGTCAAAATGTGGATTCCTGGGTCCCTTCCCAGATCTCCCAAAACTCTGGGGCTTGGGAATCCATACTTGGAAATAGCCTCCAGATGTGATTCTTATTTTTTAAAAGACATGTCTTTATTGATATGTAATGTGCATACCATAAATTCTTTGATTTAAAGTGTACAATTCAGTGTTTTTTTAGTGTACTCAGAGTTGTGCAACCATCACCATGATCAGTTTTAGAACATTTTTTTTTTTTTTTTGAGACGGAGTCTCGCTCTGTTGCCCAGGCTGGAGTGCAGTGGCACAATCTCAGCTCACTGCAAGCTCCCTCTCCTGGGTTCACGCCATTCTCCTGCCTCAGCCTCCCGAGAAGCTGGGACTACAGGCGCCCGCCACCATGCCTGGCTAATTTTTTTTCTATTTTTAGTAGAGATGGGGTTTCACCATGTTTGCCAAGATGGTCTCGATCTCCTGACCTCGTGATCTGCCCGCCTCGGCCTCCCAAAGTGCTGGGATTACAGGCGTGAGCCACCGCGCCTGGCTAGAACATTTCTAATACCCCAAAAGGAAACCCTGTACCTACTGGCAGAAACTCTTGATTTCCCCCAAGTCCCTCAGCCGTAGATAACCACTAATTACCTTTCTGTGGTAATGTGATCTGTGTCTGGCTTCTTTCATTTACATGTTTATTTTGTTTTTTTAAAATGGAGTCTCACTCTGTCGCCCAGGCTGGAGTGCAGTGGTGCAATCATGGCTCACTGCAGCCTCAACCTCCTCCCACTTCAACTGATCCTCCCATCTCAGCCTCCCGAGTAGCTGGGACTATAAGGCTGATCTTTAAGGGACTAGGGAGGGCCCCTACATCGCTTCTCCTGATCATTGGTGGGCTCCACCCCTTCGCAGCTTGTGCTCAGCCCCTAAGGATTCTTGCTACTCTCTGTGGCCTTTACCTGAAGCTCACTCCGGACTAGCAGGCAGGGGAGGAAGGAGACGCAAAACCTTCTACCTCCTCCTGGCAGCCAGCCAAGCAGCCACTGTGGCTTACCTTGCAGGAGGTGGGCCCCACTATGGTGGGTGATGAACAGTCGGATCCAGAGCTGATGCAGCATTTGGGGGCTTCAAAGAGAAGTGTCTTGGGAAACAACTTGTAAGTAGCAGCCTCCCTCAGTATCCTCTCCCTGCCAGCCCCTATACCTGCCTCTGCTCCCTTTACACAACCTCCAAGCCCAGGGACAGGGCCCAGCATCAGAGCCCCTGCCTGCATCCTGGGGCTCTGTTCTCCGGAGGAGTTGGTCCCATCTGTAGCCTCTCCAACATTCCCCCTCTCCTCCATGAGGCTTGCTCTGAAAGCTTTCCACATCCTTACTGGAAGCGCAGAAAACAGTCTGTTCCCTGGGTCTAGGACTCCACTAGCGGACTGTTGCTTGCCCTGCCCTCTCCTCTCTAAGCTGGACCCCATCAAGCCCAGACAGGCACAGAGAGAAAGGTTTTTGTAGTGAGGATCTGGCTGAGTCACAAAGCTAAGTCCTAGAAGCAGGGAGCCGGGAGCCTGGGTCCTACCTCCAGGGTGGCTGCTGCCTGGGGACCTGGCCATTTCCCTTGGCATCCTTCCTAATGCCTCCATGTCTAAACTGTGACCACTGCTTCCATTCTTCCTCTCACCCCTGGAGGCAGGGAGAACCCAGGCTACACAGGCTCTCTGCAAAGAGTTGCCGGAGTGCGTCCCAGTTCAAAGAGGGGAAAGAGAAGGAGGGCTGATCCCAGCCCCTGGGTCAAGGCTGGGGGAAAGAAGCCAGCCCCCTCCCTTTGCCATGAGGCACCTGCCTCTCCATGTCCAGCTTGGGGCTTGAGCCCTTTGTCTGCTTCATGGTCCTTCGGCATCAATTAAACCTGAAAGGACCCCAGCATTATCCATGCTAGGGAGTGGCACACAGAGCCAGGCGTTACTGGGGCTCAGCCTTGTTGCTTCAGAACTGCAGGACAGCCAGGGCAGTGAGGGGCCTGGAGGCTTATTTTGTTTTGTTTTGAGACGGAGTCTCGCTCTGTCGCCTAGGCTGGAGTGCAGTGGCCGGATCTCAGCTCACTGCAAGCTCCGCCTCCTGGATTCACGCCATTCTCCTGCCTCACCCTCCCGAGCAGCTGGGACTACAGGTGCCCGCCACCTCGTCTGGCTAGTTTTTTTTGTATTTTTTAGTAGAGACGGGGTTTCACCGTGTTAGCCAGGATGGTCTCGATCTCCTGACCTCGTGATCTGCCCGACTCGGCCTCCCAAAGTGCTGGGATTACAGGCGTGAGCCACCGCGCCCGGCCTGTTTTGTTTTTTTGAAATGGAGTCTCACTCTGTCACCCAGGCTGGAGTGCAGTGGTGCAATCATGGCTCACTGCAGCCTCAACCTCCTCCCACTTGGAGGCCTGGGTGGGGAGCAAGCCCAGGGAGGGGAGGCAGCAGGGCTGTGGTCAGACTAACACGGTCTACCATCTGGGACGCTGGGGAACCTGCTTAACCCCTGTTTTCTCATGTATCAATGGCCACAACAGTGGCACCTTCACTAGCTTGTTGGGAATAAATGAGATAGCTCGTGAAGTACCTAGAAGGGGAGGAGGCAGGGGGCATGCACTTACCCAGCCAGCAAGTGTGAGTCACTACAAGAGTGGCCAGGCCGCCTGCCGCAGACACTAGCTTTGGACCAGGAGCTTGCTGTGTGCCCCTCCTCACCCCACCCATTCTGTCTCTTTGCAGTTATGAATACTACGTCAATGACCCTCCCCGCATAGTCCTGGACAAGCTGGAACGCAGGGGCTTCCGTGTGCTGAGCATGACGGGGGTGGGTCAGACGCTGGTGTGGTGCCTGCACAAGGAGTGACCTTCTCACGCTGATTTGCAGCCGGGGCGCCCCTGTGGAGGGGCTGCTGTGGGCCCTGAACTCCAAGCTCCTGCCTCACTGACCACCTTGCCCCTCTCTTCCCAAATCGTCACTGCCATGGGCCCAGCCCCAACAGGCAGTGAATGGCCTTCTCTGAAACCTTGCCTCAAGCAGTGGGAGAGGGCAGTGCCCGGTGCTCCCAGCTGCCCTCCTGCTTCGGGCCTGGGCCAAGGGCCTTGGGCAGGCCATGTTCCTTGGGCAGCTGCCCCGGGCCGGAGCTGGGCACCCCAGGGGCCCTGGTGCGTGGCTCCTGCATAGCTAGCCCAAGCCAATAAAGGGCAGTGATGAGTGGCTGCGCCTGTGCTCTGCTTGTGCACGGACTCTGGGACTCTCACCATGCAGAGTGTTTCCCTAGGGGTTTGCCCACTTCCTGGGAGGGGCACCAGGCCTGGGTGGAACCCTCTGCCGCAGAGCCCAGCACCCTATACCTATGCATGGAATAGAACTAAAGTCTTAAAAAAAAATTTATTGGTGACGTTGAAGAAAAGGGCTGAGGGATGGGTGGCTGGAGCCAGGGCTACGTGGGCGGCCCCTCCTGGTCCTCCTGCTGCATCCTTGCGATCAGCTGTTGCCGCTCAGCCGCCTGGCGCATGCGCATCATGACGAGACTCTCATAGTCCCTCTCTGACAGTACTGAGCCCTGTTGGACAGAGCAGGGATGGAGAAGGGTCAGGGACGGCAGGGCACAGCCCCACAGACTCCAGACTCCGAGGATGGTGCCGAGGCAGAGCTGTGGTCTAAGAGTCTCAGAGGGAGGAAAGCAGAGGAAGGGAAGGAACCTGGAGCATCCTTCTGGAATCCTGGCTTACCTGTGTCCCCCAGAACAAGTCACCTATGGCCTCCAGGCCGGCTTCTACCCAGCCAGCTCCCCCTCCCTTTCCCTAGGCCCCGTCAGCTCTGGTCCATCTGTTTTCCAGGAATCACCTGTGGGCCCTCTAGCTAGGCCCTCGTCTCCTTCATTTCCTCTGGGCCCTTTATCCTTCACCCCTTTCCCTCTACCCCATGGCTTCTGCCTCTTAGGTTCCCAAGGAAGGGAAGTTGAGGTGCAGGGATGCACCTGGCTCTGCTGGGCACTGACCCCAGCTCTGTCCATGCCCGGTGCCCTGTGGTCTGGCTCCTGCTGAGGATGCAGAAGGGAGCCCTACCCGAGACAGCCTGGAATGCCCCGCCCTCGAAGGGGAGAAGGGCAAGCATGAGGCCAGCGTGCCTCTAAAACTACACACCAGGGCTCCTGGAGGGCAGGGCCCATGGCTCAAAGCTTTTATGAACTTGCCAGCACAGTGCAGGAGATTAAGGAATGCTGTATTTACATAATCAAAAGAATAATAAACAACCGTCTGAACGGGCCAAGGCTGTAGGGTGGAGAAGCAGCTCTACAGTGGGGCCTAGGCTGCCAACCCACACCCTGATAAGGTCTGAGGTGGGAATTAAACCTTTTCCTCCCTCAGTGCTGCTTAGGCTGTGTGATGATCATGTGGTCCCAACAGCTTCTCAGAGAAGTGTGAAGCCCACCTGAGATGGCAAAGAAGTGAGCTAGGCCAGGGATTGCAGGATGCAGTGGCCTGCCCATAGCAGAGAGCTGTGGGGCCCTGATCCGCGGTACCCTACATGGGGATGCTCTCACGGAACAAGGCAGGAGGAAAATGTGGTGGTCAGTGACCCGGGGAATAGGAAGGGAGCGGCTGGGATTGAGATGCCAGGCCCGGGCCAGCAGGTTTGGAGTAAGGGGTGTAGAGAAACAGGAAGTGTTACTCAGCCTGGGTTCCCCTGCTCCTCCTGATAGCTGCACCTCTCCCCTCTCCCCTCTGCCCGGCTGCAGCAGTCCCAGCTAGGCCGGACTGTTCAGTGTGGCCCAGAGCACGGCTGACAATTCACAGCAGCCTCCCTGGCCCAGCTTCCCGCAAGAGAAGGAGGACCCTAGAGGAGGCCAGATAGCCAGAGGGGAAGGGCTGGAGCACGGCCAGGCAGCAGGCAGCATGGCCCGGCCCTCAACTGCCGCTCTCCTGGCAGGAGCCTACGAGGGTAAAACAAGGGAGGACAAGGAAATAGCAGCCAGGCTGATGGCAGGCCAAGAGAAGGCCACGTCTCCCGTCCCCAGGTTAATGCTGCTCTGCCAAGAAAACTTGGAGCCACCCTTGGCGGGCCCCCAGCCCAACCCTAGGCAGCAGAGCCCGTCCGTCACACGCATGGGGCTGTTCCCCGTTAACACACCCTCTGCCTCCTTCCCTGATCCCGCAGGTTCTGCTCATGAGGGCCTGACAGCAGGGCTGAGTCACCCACACCAGCCACAGGTCTCTTCCTTCCCCAACAATCGTTCCACACGCCTGCCTTTCAATTAACTCCCACCCGCCCTGAACTCCTCCTACCCAGACACTGTGGGCCGGGAGTCAGGCGCACCTGCCGGGGCCCACGGTGGTGGGGCTGTGATGAGAAAGGAAGCCGCGTGGTGACACATAAAGCAGGGCTGCCCCCACATGAGTCCCCAGAGGAATTTTAAGCTCCCCATTGCCCTGGGGTGTTGGTCCCAGCTGCCCCATCCCTGCACCCGGATGCTGCAATTACCCAAGAGCATGAAACCTGGCTTCCCACCTGACTGAGTCAGCTGAGAACAAAAACACATCTCCACCGCCACAAACAGCCAAGCCACTAATCAGAGTCCGGGAGCCACTGGCAGAGAGGGCACGGCCCCACACTGCCCCAGAGACGCATAGGAGCCAGGCAAACACCAGGGCGAGTGAGCTCGGGCCATCTGCCGCCTGCCTGTGGAAGGAGCGCTCGCCAGCCTCACCTGGCCCGAGAAGGTCCATCTCTGCCTCCGCTGGGGCTGCCCTCATTCTGACTCCAGTAAGTGCTGCTGCTTCCACCTGGGGTTTTTCCACTGCCCTATTCAGTAACCCGGCCACTCCTGTCCCTGTGGGAAACTCCTGCTGCCAGGAACTCCCAGCTGTGTGCTCTCCTGGACAAAAAAGTTCCTTCTTCCTGAGCCCTCCACTCACCATCCAAGATGTGGTCAAAGGTCTGTGCTGAGCGGAAATCCCAAGGCCTCTGCTCCTAGGGCAGCCTCCCCAGCTGCTGGCACTCACTGCCCCAGCAGGGACCGCATGCAACCTGGCTGCTCCTGAACACCTGTCTGCGGGCTCCCCTGGGCCCCATGGAGACCTGGCGGAAAGGCTCCTTCCGCAACGCCTCCTTCTTCAAGCGGCTGAGCCTGGGGCGGCCACGGCGGCTCCGGCGACAGGGCAGTGTGCTTAGCCAGGCCAGCACAGCGGGTGGGGACCACGAGGAGTATAGCAACCGAGAAGTCATCCGGGAGCTACGAGGGAGGCCAGATGGCCGGCGCCTGCCACTGTGGGGGGACGAGCAGCCCCGGGCCACCCTGCTGGCCCCACCCAAGCCCCCACGCCTCTACCGAGAGAGCTCAAGCTGCCCCAACATCCTGGAGCCCCCACCTGCCTACACAGCAGCCTACTCTGCCGCCCTGCCATCGGCGCTCTCCCTGTCGAGCGCCCTCCACCAGCGCTCAGAGAAGGGCCTTGTGGACACTCCCTGCTTCCAGAGGACACCTGCCCCAGACCTCAGTGATCCCTTCCTCTCCTTCAAAGTGGACCTGGGGATTTCACTTCTTGAGGAAGTTCTGCAGATGCTAAGGGAGCAGTTTCCCAGCGAGCCCAGCTTCTGAATGGGGTGAGGGTGGGCAAAGCCGGGGTGACTGGAAGAGCCAGAGGCTGGGGATTAAGGAAAGGGCAGGGACAGGACTCCAGGCCCATCGCTGGAGGGTTCAGGCAGGCAGAGCTCCTCCATCCTGGGGGAGGATTCCAGGATAGGAATCCAGGGCTCTGCCTGCTCTCTGGGTCCTGAAGCGTCCTCCCAGGCACCCCAGAGTGGAGGGACAGAGGCAAGCTGGAAATGTTGAGGAGGGGGGCCCCTTCCTGGCAGGACCCCTGAAGAAAGCTGGCTATTCTGGGAAAGGGAGGCTATGTGTGGCAACCACAGGAACCAGGTAGAGACTGGCAGAGCCAGAAGGTGGCACGGGGTCAGATCAGGGAGTGGGAGGACACAGACTGGGCAGAAGAGATGAGTGCCCTGTGCCAGCCTCTTTGGAAGCCAGCGTCAACAGAGAGAGGTCACAGGACAAGCCTGGGTAAAAGCAGTCCAACCCTGGCGGAAGAGGAAAGTGGGAAGGCCCAGGAAGAAAGGGGAGACAGGCCTGACCCTGTCTAATCTGGTGGCCACTCACTGCATGACACCGAATTGAAATTAAATAACAATTCAGTTCCTCACTTGCACCATTATTCCAGATTCCACATTCCAAACGGCTGGTGGCCACACATGATTAATGGCTGCCACACTGGTTGGTGCAGAATGGACGCAAACATCGCTGCACAAAGTTCTACTGGACAGCGCTGGCTAGACCGTGGCCTGGAGCCACCAGCAAAGCGGAGACGCATACAGGGGCTGGCCACATAGGAAGAGATAGGTAGAGATAGAGTGTAACTTAGGAAAAGACTAGGCAAATCCTTAGCAGAAATGAGGATGTGGTTCAGTCTGCCAACACAGCTACCTGGAGCAATCCCTGGTGAAGGCAGCTCTAGAGAATGCCAGCCAAAGGCATGCGCACGGCTTACAAAGGGGTGCTTTGGGGAATTCCCAGAATTATTAGTGTGGGAGCCCTGGCAGATTTCCTTCCTTGAAGAGAGGAGAACTGGATCCAGGGATGGGCATTCAACGGCGAAGCAGCACAGCTGGTCTCCAGACCTGTCTCCCAGGGTTAGGGAGTTCTGCCGCCTGAACCCTCTGACGATGTGCCTGCCAACCAGGCCAAGCCCACCGGGTCAAAGCCACAGCACAGGCTGCACTATGGCCCCACCCCATGGCCTCACCAGAACACAGAAACCAGAGCCCAGCAGCACTGGTGGGGCCGTGTGTTGGTGGCCCCCAGGCCTCACTAAGAGTAGCAAAGGGGAGAGGAAGCTCTGACACTCACCATTTCTATAACCCAAATCGGCGGCCTCCCTCTCTCCTCTTGTGTATAGGCACCGAGCTGTGGCTACAGCAGAGAATGAATAAACTTCTAACACAATCTATGGAGTGTTATCTGGGGCTGTGAAATGCTGGGACTTGAAGGTGGGAATGAGGTCTCTAAAGCAGGGCCCTGAGTCAGGCCCAGGCCAGTTTGTTTCCCTCCATCCAGGATCTGGGACATACTTGCAGAAAGCTGCTTTCCAGTCACCCCCGTCAAGTGGAGGGGCAGGCAGGGCAGCAGGCTGGCGTGGGTAAGGTAATGAGCAGCCTCCTGCCAGCCTGCCGAGGGGCTGTGGACACACCAGCCAGGCCCTAGGCCACTGCAGAGAAGGGGAGAACCAGGTTGCTAGATCTTGCCCCCAAAGCAATCTGTTCAACCAAGGTGGGGACAGGTGTGGCCAGGAGCCCCAAAGCCCCAACCTTTGTATCCAGGCCAAAAGCCACCAGGGCCATGGTTGTGGGTCGGAGGTTACACACAAGCTGGAAGGTCTACGCTTCACCTCAGGCAGGGCACCCAGACTCTGGGCAGGCAGCACTCTGTGTCAGCAGGGTAGCCAAGGTTACTTTTCTTTTTTGAGATGGAGTCTCGCTCCGTTGCCCAGGCTGGAGTGCAGTGGCGCGATCTCGGCTCACTGCAAGCTCCGCCTCCCAGGTTAAAGCAATTCTCCTGCCTCAGCCTCCTGAGTAGCTGGGATTACAGATGTGCACCAACATGCCCAGCTGATTTTTGTGTTTTTGTAGAGATGGGGTTTCACTATGTTGGTCAGGCTGGTCTTGAACTCCCGACCTCAGGTGATCCGCCCCCCTTGGCCTCCCAAAGTGCTGGGATTACAGGCGTGAGCCACTGCACCCAGCCTGCCAGGGTTACTTCTAAGAGGAGACATTGCCTCTTGACAGTCGGTCCCTGTCTGGGGCAGCCAGGGACATACCTGGAAAATTGAAGTGCTGGGAAGGAAGTGGCTGCCCTAGTCACCTGCCCCTTCTCTGCAGCACTGGGTCGTCTAAGCTCCAAATGCTTCACACACCACAACCAAGCAACCTGAGGGTCAGGAAGATCCCTTTGGTGAGAAGGAGAGTCCCAACAGGAGACCAGATACGGAGAGAAAGCAAGGTCTAAGAATACAGTGTGGGTGGGGCCTCTTTGGCCCTCAGAGAGGAAAAGGGGTCAAGGTGAAATCATAGCCCCTTTTGCCTGGGTTGGTGGACCTGCCAAGCTCACTCTAGGACCCAAGACCTGAATTTGGGAGGAAAGAGCCTGAGAGGAGCCCAGGTAGGAGGAAGAGCTCTGAGACCTGAGTGTCCAGCCGGGCGAGGCCTGACTCCTCACCTTTGACAGTCCTGAGTAGCTGCGGCCCACGGCACCCTGGGGCTGTCCCTCCAACCAGGAAATCTTCAGAGGGTTATCCACCAGGCCAACTTCATTCTGGACAGCCAGCTCCTGCCAAACACAGCATCTAGTCCTGTCCCATCCATCGAGTCAGCTATAAAGAGGCTGTCTCTACCCCCAGTGAGAACAAAACCAGCGTTCTAGCCCTCTAAGCAGAGATGCCAACCTCAGCAGTCTTCAAGTGACGGGCGTTAACACTTTGGCCTTTCCTGCGGGAGAGGGGGTTGGGGGGAGCTTTCTGATGTGGGGAGGTGAGGAGCACAAAGGGTGAAAAGGCAGTGCCGGGGCTCACAGCCCCGAGGGGTGCAGGTGGAGGGTGTGAAGCCACCAGCAGGGAGCAGAGTCAAGTCTGTGCTCTCCTTTCTCCCCAGAGCACCCCCCATCTATCCCTTTACACATGGTGCCTCTATTTCCAGGAGTCAGGGGCCCCTGGGAGGAGCCTTGGCTCTAAGCTGGCCCGGAGATTCCCCAGGAGTGTGGACCACCTAACTCAGAGGGCCCACAGAATTGGGTCCCTGCCCCAGAATGACAGGGCCACGAGGGCCCCCCAAGCCTCATGCAGCACTCACCGCCGCCTTGACAGTTGCAAACTCCACCACAGCAGTGCCTGGCTTCTTACTGGAAAGCACCAGGTTGAGAACCTCGCCATACTGTGGGGACAAAGGGGTCCTAATGAGCATGACTTGGCCTTCAGGATGGCCCAGGTCATGCCAGAGACAAGCCTGGGCTACCTTGAAGTCCATGGGGCTTTTTCAGTTGGGAGATAACTTCTTGCCCCACCTGCTTATCTTAGTGAAGTGAGATCAGAGATAGGAAAGACATTTTTTTCTAGGAACACACAGCAGCAAAGGAATGATGAGCAAAGCCCTGGTGACTTCGACTGACATATTTCACGCACAGCGTCCTTGCTGGTTGAACGTGGTGAAAAGTTTTTGTGCCCGATACCCACCTCATCCCTCCCAACCCACTCAGCCAAGCTCTTTGCTTCTAAGGGTAAGGGTTAGACTGAGGTAGCAAAGGACGGAGGGCTGGAAGGGAGCACATGGCCACACAAGTGAAAGGAGGGCTGTAGCCTGGGGAGAAGTCTTTAGGTCATCCCATGGTCTACAAGACAGGAAAAAAAAAAAAAGCAGGTAGATATGTTAAGGGAAGTTCAGGCATTGAGAGCAGAGGCCTAGGGTGTGGGCTGAGATGTGGACTGAGACGATAGGAAAGACTGGACGTCAACAGGGCAGACCTTTTGCAAAAGCCGTAGGAGGACGTCTTTGGAGTAGCCACTTTTTGACTCATCCTCCTTCTTGCACTTCCATTTTAGCTGAAAAGACAGACTCATGAAACACCGATTCTTGGCTGAACAGTACCTCACCCCACGACAGCTTGACAGTCTGAGCAGACATCCTCCCACCCTCCAAGTCTCCAAGGCTCCTGCAATCTAGGGAGTGCCAGCAGAAACATTTTCCCCGTGGGAGCTTGTAGGCAGGATGGCCTGCTCACCCCAGGGACGCTTCCCGCCCAGGAAGACCCTCTCCTGAGAGGGCTTCTAGGGAATGCTCTGCCCTGTGATCAGGGCTAAAAGCAGCCTTTCGTGGCAAGCTCTGGTCTCCAGGCGGCTGGAACATGGAGGGAGGTGGTAATGGTGCTGGCTCCACGCAGATCCAGTGGCCCCACCAGAAACCCTCAAGCCACAGGAAGCATGTATTCCTGCTGAGAGGAGGTGGTGAGTGTGAGGCGGCCCACAGACCCTGCCCAGGCTCACCTTTAGTTTGGGGGTTCCTTGGCCTTCAGTATTTTCTGCCTTTCCTAGAAATATTGGGAAAAGAAGAAAAGTAGAATATGTCAGAGTCTCCCAAAGGAGATGCAGCCCAGAGCCAGAAGGGACTGGAAAGGGTCACTCCTGACCAAGGGGTGCCCAATACCTGCCCAGCTCTAGTGAAGGCCTGGTGGGGAAAGTAGATGCCCATCCCCAGAAAAGCTGCCACCCCAGGGTGGTCTACCCAGCTGCCTCCTGAAGGCCACCTGTCAGCACTCTCTGAATGGAGAGCTAGGAACACCTTCTAGGGGCAGGAGGCAGAGAGACAGACCATGAGGTTCTACGGAAACAAGGTGTCCCAGAGTCCCTCCCTGTGGTGATCTGCCCCAAAACAGGGCCAGCTCTGCTTGGGACTAAGACAAATGTGGCCAGGAGATCTCAGGCAGAGTAAAAAGCAAATAGGCCCCAGAGAACTGAGAGGAAGAGGGGATCTGCATGTGTCAGAGTAAGGTACCATGGGGTGACCCCAGGGTCCTAGCAGGTAGAAGCCTCCACAGCAGCTCCACCGAGCAGCCAGCATGGCCACTCTGAGCAGTCTGGAGCTGCCTTGGAGGGGAGATAGGCGGGGTGATGGACCTGCACCTCTCAACCTGTGGTCATGCTCCTGGCGTATCTGCTCCCGGATCAGCCTCTGCTGTTCCTCCAGCTGCCGGGAACCCTCTTCTCTCAGGCGTTCGATCTGCAGAGCAGGGGGTGGGGGTGACAATTCTGTGCAGGTCCAATTCCAGGCTGGCTCACCTTGTAAAAAGTCCCTGGGAGCTTCCACCTGCAAGCTAGGGCTCAGCAACCTGTGGGTGGGACAGAGCACCCAGCTCCCACTGAAGGTGCAAAGAGCATGCCCTCTCCAGCCATGGCGACCACCAAGTTCATCCTCCCCGCCTCCTCCTGCAGGTGGCCCTCTGGCCAGTGTGCCTGAGTGCTCACCTCTTGCTCTAGTGTCCTGGTGCTCCGGCTCTCCTCTTCCTCCTCACTCTCCTGGGCCTGGGCCTGCCGCTCCCGGGCCTCCAGGTCTAGGCACAAGGGTTGAATGACCAAACTGCTGGTCTGTTCAGTTTCCACGTGGCCTCGGCCCACCTCAGCTCTGGCTGCCTCCCCAAAGTCTCAATCACGATGAGACCATACAGTAACTCTGCCCCCTCCCTCCATGCCCAAGCCCCCGAGTCAATTTCCATTGAGAAAAATCACAGCACAGAAGTATGGGGTGTAGCAGAGTGGCCAGGGGTCTGGAAGAGTTAAAAACAGCTCACACTGACCAAGCTGGTTCTCTCTAGTGAACAGGGTGTAGGTGGTGCTTATGTCAGCAGCCCAGGGCCATGTGTCAGCCCAGGGCCATGTGTCAGGGGTACCAATCGGCAGAGCTGTTGGGTTTGATTCCTGTGGTTTGGCACTACAGCTTGACCTCTGGCCTTGCTTTGGCTTTGATTCTTTTCACACACTGAGCTCAAGTTCTCACTGTCCCCTTTAGCTCCCACCTCAGCTCACATTTACCAAGCCTCACTGTGGACCTGGCTACAGGGATGGGCAGAGCGTTAGGGCATCACCCCGGGTCCCAGACTATGTGAGCTCATTACCTTCCAAGGGAAACCTGCTTGCAACCATATGCCAGGCCAGTTGCTGTGAGAAACCCTTCTCTTAGGCCAGGGAAGTTTGTGCACTTTACTTACTTAGAATCTCCTTTTCTCTCTCTCTTTTTTTTTTTTTTGAGATGGAGTCTCCCAGCACTTGCTTTTTTTTTTAATAGAGAAATGGATATTGGGATGCTATATGCACACATTAAAATATACAGATGTTGAAGAGCAAGAGGAAAAGGAGAAAACTTAAGTAAAGAATGCCTGGACTGGGCCAGGCACAGTGGCTCACACCTGTAATCATAGCACTTTGGAAGGCCGAGGGGGGTGGATCACCTGAGGTCAGGAGTTCAAGACCGGCCTAGCCAATGTGGCAAAACCCTGTCTCTACTAAAAATACAAAAATTAGCTGGGTGCGGTGGAACGCAATTTAGTCCCAGCTACTCGGGAGGTTAAGGTAGGAGAATCGCTTGAACTCAGGAGGCAGAGGTTGAAGTGAGCCGAGATTGTGCCACTGCACTCCAGCCTGGGCAACAAGAGCGAAACTCCATTTCAAAAAAAAAAAAAAAAAGGCTGGGTGCCGTGGTTCACGCCTGTAATCCCAGCACTTTGGGAGGCCAAGGTGGGCGGATCACGAGGTCAGCAGATCGAGACCATCCTGGTTAACATGGTGAAACCCCATGTCTACTAAAAATACAAAAAATTAGCTAGGCGTGGTGGCGGGCATCTGTAGTCCCAGCTACTCGGGAGACTGAGGCAGGAGAATGATATGAACCTGGGAGGCGGAGCTTGCAGTGAGCCGAGATTGTGCCACTGCACTCCAGCCTGGGCCACAGAGGGAGACTGTCTCAAAAATAAAAAATAAAAAAAAGTGCTTGGACCATGCTGCTATAACCAGTGATGTTTTTTTAAGTGAGAAAAAAAAAAAAATGCTTGTACCAATCTTATTGGGTTGATGAAAATGTTCCAAATCTGGGCCGGGCACGGTGGCTCAAGCCTGTAATCCCAGCACTTTGGGAGGCCGAGGCGGGTGTATCACGAGGTCAGGAGATCGAGACTATCCTGGCTAACATGGTGAAACCCCGTCTCTACTAAAAATACAAAAAATTAGCCGGGCACGGTGGCGGGCGCCTGTAGTCCCAGCTACTTGGGAGGCTGAGGCGGGAGAATGGCGTGAACCCGGGAGGCGGAGCTTGCAGTGAGCCGAGATCACGCCACTGCACTCCAGCCTGGGAGACACAGTGAGACTCCGTCTCAAAAAAAAAAAAAAAAAAAAAAGAAAATGTTCCAAATCTGATTTATAGTCAGAGTTGCATCATTTGGTAAATTTACGAAAAATCATTGAAGTGTACACTTGAAACGGGTTGATGTTATGATATACAAAGAATACCTCAATAAAGCTATTAGAGAAGAGAAAGCCTGGACCTCTTTGAATCCTTCTGAGGGAGCTTCTCAAAGTGAAAACTCTGGGTAGGAATTGGGTTTAGAACAAATTAAAAGACCCAGCCAGGCACAGTGGCTTGCACCTGTAGTCCCAGGTACTCAGGAGGCTGAGGCAGAAGAACTGCTTGAGCCCAGGAGTTTGAGGCTGCAGTGAGCCATGATGGTGCCACCCTAGCCTGGGTGACAGTACAAAACCCCGTTTCTCTATTAAAAAATAAAAAAAAAAAAGATTCAGCCAGAAATGGTGAATACAAGCACCAGTTTTTTGTTTGTGTGTTTGTTTGTTTGTTTGTTTTTTGAGATGGAGTCTTGCTCTGTTGCTCAGGCTACAGTGCAGCAGCGTGATCTCGGCTCACTGCAACCTCTGCCTCCCGGGTACAAAGCAATTCTCTGCCTCAGCTTCTCGAGTAGCTGGGATTACAGGCGCCTGCCACCACACCCGGCTAAATTTTGTTTTTTTAGTAGAGAAGGAGTTTTACCATCTTGGCCAGGCTGGTCTTGAACTCCTGACCTAGTGATCCACCTCTCGTGATCCACCTCAGCCTCCCAAAGTGCTGCGATTACAGGTGTGAGCCACCGCACCCGGCCACAAGCACCAATTTTACTCACCCTGGATAAGTTTAAATCCCAGCTCCAGCAAGCTCTTAAACTTTTGGTGCCTTAGCTCCTTTGCCTATAAAAAATGGCTTCAGAGGCCAGGTGCGGCAGTGCACAGTTGTAATCCCAGCACTTTGGGAGGCTGAGGTGGATAGTTTGAGGCCAAGAGTTTAAGACCAGCCTTGGCCGGGCGCGGTGGCTCAAGCCTGTAATCCCAGCACTTTGGGAGGCCGAGACGGGCGGATCACGAGGTCAGGAGATCGAGACCATCCTGGCTAATACGGTGAAACCCCGTCTCTACTAAAAATACAAAAAACTAGCCGGGCGACGTGGCGGGCGCCTGTAGTCCCAGCTACTGGGGAGGCTGAGGCAGGAGAATGGCGTAAACCTGGGAGGCGGAGCTTGCAGTGAGCTGAGATCCGGCCACTGCACTCCAGCCTGGGCGACAGAGCAAGACTCCGTCTCAAAAAAAAAAAAAAAAAAAAAAAGACCAGCCTGGCCAACATTGTGAAACTCCATCTCCACAAAAATTGAACAAAATTAGCTGGGCATGGTGGTACACGTCTGTAGTCCCACTACTCGAGAGGCTGAGGAACCAGAATCACTTGAACCCAGGGGGTGGGGGTTGCAGTGAGCTGAGATCGTGCCACTGCTCTCCAGCCTAGGTGACAGGGTAAGACCCTGTCTCAAAAAACCGTGTTGTTTTTTTTTTTTTTTTTTGAGACGGAGTCTCGCTCTGTCCCCCAGGCTGGAGTGCGGTGGCGCGATCTCGGCTCACTGCAAGCTCCGCCTTCCGGGTTCACGCCATTCTCCTGCCTCAGCCTCCCGAGTAGCTGGGACTACAGGCGCCCGCCACGGCGCCCAGCTAATTTTTTTTGTATTTTTTAAGTAGAGCCGGGGTTTCACCGTGATAGCCAGATTGGTCTTCATCTCCTGACCTTGTGATCCACCCGCCTCGGCCTCCCAAAGTGCTAGGATTACAGGCGTGAGCCACTGTGCCCGGCCCCAAAAAACCATGTTTTTAAAAAAGGTTTAGTACCCACACTTCCTTGTACAGTTATGACAATTAAAGGGACAATAAGGCATTTGTCACATGCTTAGCTAATATTAAACCTCATTATTATTCCTAAGAGTGTCTTTAGGAACCAACCTCTAAGAGCAGCATTTTGCCCAGAGCCTGAGCCAAAAGGCTTTGAGATGAGTTGCTGGAAGTGAAGCTTCAAGTGAGGGAGATGAATGAAAATGGCCGCAGGAAACCACAGGCCACCGAGCACTATGATGGCACCTACCAAGCTTCACTTTCTTCCTTTTCTCATCTAGTTTCTGGGTCCTCTCTGCTGCCTGCTTCTTGGCTTTCCTGACCTTGTCATATGCAGCCTGGCAGGAGAAAGGGGCACAGGGCAGAGGGTCAGCCGGAGAGTAAAGACAGAGCCCCAGCAATCTGCCTGGCCCCTAGCCCAAGGGCCATCAGAGTGGCAGCCTGGTGACTGGGTCTCCTGGGCTGAGACAGCAAGGACTGTGCCACATGGCAAAGGGCAGAGGACTGAGGTGGAGGGGCAGCAGTAGTCTCTAATCAAGGGGGACGATTCCGATGAAGGAGGCTATGCTTACCCTTGCTGCAGCATCAGTCAGCACCTCCAAGGCCTGAGAAAGCTGGTGGAAGAGTTCAGCTAAACATAAGGATCAAAAAGAGAGAGAAGAAAAATAAAGTTAAGACTTTGTGATGGTGTGCTCCCTCAAAAAAACAAACAAACAAAAAACACTTAAAAAAAGCCACAGGATGGGAGAAAAGCCGACATCAGCAGATGACAGACCAATAAGGAGGGGTGAGCACCTCAGCAACTGACCAGACACCCCTAACATGAAGGGAAGCCCTGGGACCCACGGCCCGGAGCCAGGCTGTGTGTAAGTACACCCCACAGCACTCACGTGCAGAGCGTACATCAGGAAAGGCACAAGGCCTGGGTGAGTGGCTCTTTCTCCCCATGCCCTCAGAAGAGTCTCACCTGCTCTTGGATTATCTGGATTTTTGTCTGGGTGGCAGGAGAGGGCCTTCTGCCTATATGCCTTCTTTACCTGGAAGAGTCAGACACAAGACACTGTCATTCCCTCTCATCCCAGGGACAAACAGGAAAACCTTGCTCAATGGGTAAGGGGAATCCCACACACACCTAAAAGAGAAGCTGCTGGCGCCCACTTCCTAGCCCCAGGGAGGCTTGCAATGAAGGAGGCCAAGGCCATGGAGGGAGCGAGCCACTGTCGCCCAGCCTAGGAGCTGGGCCCACTTCCTGCCAAGTGCTCAGTCTCACCACTGCAGATGTCCACGGGCTGCTGGAACAGGCAGGAGCACAGTACCCTGCTTTCTCTACAGCCACTCGCAGACAGATACTCTACACATTCTTGGTGGGCCTATAAACTGGGGCAACCTATCTGGAGGAAAATTCAGCCATCAAAATCTAAAATGTTCTTTCCCTTTAACCCAGTCCTAGGAATCTGGACTTGTAGAAGTACAGCAAAATAAGTATACAAGGATGCTTTCTGTAACACTGTTGATACCAGCCAGCCAAGATCCCCATCAACAGGGAGACTCATTTAAAAGATGATGATTGGCCGGGCACGGTGGCTCACGCCCATAATCCCAGCACTTTGGGAGGCTGAGGTGGACAGATCACCTGAGGTCAGGAGTTCGAGACCAGCCTAACTAACATAGTGAAACCCCGTCTCTACTAAAAATACAGAAATTCGCTGGGTGTACTAGCAGGCACCTGTAATCCCAGCTACTCGGGAGGCTGAGGCAGGAGAATTGCTTGAACCCAGGAGGCAGAGGTTGCAGTAAGCCGAAATCACACCACTACACTCCGGCCTGGCGACAGAGCAAGATTCTGTCTCAAATAAAATAAAAGATTATGATTGAGGCCAGGCATGGCGGCTTATGCCTGTAATCATAACACTTTGGGAGGCCGAGGCGGGTGGGTCACTTGAGGTCAGGAGTTGGAGACCAGCCTGGCCAACATGGCGAAACCTGGTCTCTACTAAAAATACAAAAATTAGCTGGGTGTGATGGCATATTCGCCTGTAATTCCAGCTACTTGGGAGGCTGAGGCATGAGAATAGCTTGATTCATGGGGGAGGCAGAGGCTGCAGTGAACCAAGATTGTGCCACTGCACTCCAGCCTGGGTGACACAGCGAGACTCCATCTCAAAAAAAAAAAAAAAAAAAAAAAAAAAAAAA